>NW_027070481.1:11078-124645 GCF_002906115.3 Quercus suber
AGGAATAGCAAGTCTCCTTGGTCTTGCTCTGCTTTCTATGTTCAAAAGAATGCTGAAATTGAGAGAGGAACTCCTCGTCTAGTTATTAACTATAAACCTTTGAACAAGGTTTTGGAATGGATTCGGTATCCTATTCCCAACAAGAATGACCTGGTCCATAGATTGTGTGAGGCTGTTGTATTCTCCAAATTTGATATGAAATCTGGATTCTGGCAAATCCAAATTAGTGAGAATGATAGGTACAAAACTGCTTTTACCACTCCTTTTGGACATTATGAGTGGAATGTTATGCCTTTCGGTCTCAAGAATGCCCCCAGTGAGTTCCAAAACATTATGAATGATATTTTCAACTCCTTCAGCCACTTCACCATTGTTTATATTGATGATGTTCTTGTTTACTCCAATTCCATTGATGAACACTGGAAACATTTGTATTCATTTCTAGACACTATTAAAAGAAATGGTCTTGTTGTCTCTGCTAAGAAAATCAAATTGTTTCAAACAAAGGTGCGTTTCCTTGGCTATGATATCTCTGAAGGACAAATTCGTCCTATTGATAGAGCCATCCAGTTTGCTGATAAATTTCCTGATGTTATCACTGATAAAACTCAACTCCAAAGATTTCTTGGGTCATTAAATTATGTTGCCGATTTCTACAAAGACATGAGAAAGCAATGTAAACCTCTTTTTGATCGGTTAAAAAGCAATCCTTCACCTTGGTCTGATATTCATACTTCTCTTGTTAAACAAATCAAGTCTCATGTTAAGACACTCCCATGTCTTGGTATTCCAACTGTTGATGCTTTCAAAATTGTTGAAACCGATGCTTCTGATATTGGTTATGGTGGTATTCTTAAACAAAGAGTTTCTCCAGAGTCACCTGAACAAATTGTCCGTTTCTATTCTGGAATATGGAATAATGCACAGTTAAATTATAGTACTATTAAAAAGGAAATTTTATCTATAGTATTATGTATTTCAAAATTTCAAAGTGATTTGTTAAACCAAAGATTTTTGCTACGTATTGATTGCAAAAGTGCTAAATATGTTATTGAGAAAGATACCCTAGGCAATATATTATATATATATATATATATATATTCAACCTAGTATTGGAAGCCACGTGATAGCCCTCAAATTATCAATCATGTTGCCTACAATTTTCCCTTGATGCCGCTGAACTAGTTTTAGACAATAATAAAGGTGATGGTCAATCGGTCAACAATTAAGGCTATGTGTGAATGCATATTAACCACAAGCACCCTTTGCCCATTAAAATAATCATAGTTTTAGATCCAAGATGGCCATATACGGATATACATATAAAACCACAAAGCAACATTTTCCCTTTCACATGATGACAAAGTCCAAGCCTATTACTCTATTTGGTTCAATTTCAAAATCCGTGGCCCTTTGCTCCTTGACATATTGACCATTCCTTATCCAATATAATACAATTATAGTAGCCCTCTATTGACTATTCAAACTTCTTAAATCTAGAGCATGAGAAAATCATACCTGCAACTCACGCCACAGTGAAGAAAGGCAAAGTTCAATAGTCGGCAAAAGCAAAAGGAAGCCCCATCAGTAAAATACACGTGTGACTAAAGAGGAAGAAGGCTAGGGTTTTATTTTATTTTATTTTTTAAAGCTTACCAAAGTCCATATATTTACTTATGCCACATCACTTGGGATTCATATTCCATAGTATTCATCTTATTTTAATATCTTAGGCCCAAATCAATTTAATCCATTAAATTGTAGGCCTCCTTTATAATTTATGTATAATAATTAAATTGGTGCCAAAATTATGGGGTGTTACACAGGTTCTATGGTTGAAAAGGTAGTCCCGTGTTATCCTCCCCATAGACGGGAGAGTCATCCCCCCTTCTATGAAAGCTATCATGGGGATGACGACTTCCCCCTACTCCCTGTGTGTCATTATTTGTTCTATAGAACAGTATCGTAGGACTACTCCCTGCGGTATGTGATATTTATCCTTAAAGGCCTCTATTTTGGCAAGAGAGTCTAATAAGTGCTTAAATCTACCCATTCGGACCAGTTAAAGGGAAACAACTAAAATTGGTAAATGAAGAAGAAAGAGCTAGAAGGCCAAGAAGATGGGCCGAGGAGAAAAGGAGAACTTTGAAGAAATAGAGACTTACGAGAACTAGGATGTGTGCTAGTCCTTGAAACCTTTAGAAAGATTTTCAAGGATTTCTCAGAGGAAAAGTGTGGGAAGTTTGGTAACTTGGAGAGCTTTGTGAGTTTGAGTGCTTGGGATCTCTGGAGAGTTTGAAGACTTGTAAAATAAGGATTTCTCCGGATGCTTTATATAGAGGGTGGGATTGAGTGGGAGTTATCCCACTTAAAACCCAAGGAAAAACATCAGCCGTTGGATCTGCGCCTCGCCGTTGGATGTGGGGAACATAACGCCGCCTGAAGCAAGTAGTGACGCCTCGCAAACCACAAAGCGTTAGTAGCAATCATGGGGTGCATAAAACAGCAATCCCGCACGTACAAACCAGAGATATAAATGGTTTTGTCTCTTAAAAATCAAAACCCTGCCTTTTCTCCTCAGATGAGAGGGAAAAACTAGAGTTTTGAGGGGCTATTGTAGGGATAAGGGCCCAAAAATTATATATTGGGCCTTGGGCCTCATCCGAAGACGTTGGTATGTCCGATGAAGGACAAATAGTTATGAGGGATTCCCGATTAGAGTCTCATGAGTAAGAAAGGAGTAGAAGGCAGTCCGAGGAGGAATTCCTCCTCAGCTACGACAAATATAGCTCAGACACGTATTCCAACGATGAAAATGACCTCCATAGGAGCTCTAATGTTAGAAGCATGCCTCATGAACACGCGAGAAGGTAGGGAACCCAAAAATATCTAAGGGAAAGCTGCTACCTCCACATTAAATGCGTTGCAGCTACTTTTCTAGTCGCATTTATGTGGAGAAAACCCCTGAATAGTGCTTCCTTGGCTACTGCAACTCACAGAGAGCTAGAAGGGGTGTTTGATGGGACGAGCACTCATGTGGTGGCTTGGACAATTGACAAATGGTGGGCCAGGATCACCGGGAAGGAGATATATAATGCAAGAGACCCTTGAAGGAAGGGAGATCGAAAAAATAAAGAAAGAATACTATAGCAATCAAAGTAACAATTGTAATCAGTTTTATCCATTTATAATAAGATTTGTCTCCTCGGATAGAGAATTCATTCAGTCTTATATGCCTTGTTCTTATCTGATCATCTCTTGAATCCATACTAGTTGTTGTCAAATTCATTAGGGCCTAGTTCTCCAACCCACTCTCTACAAATTTATAGTACTGGGCTCACTGGGCCAAGACCCCATACATTTTGGGCTTAGACTGCAAAACATGTCCTTACAAACACTAAAAAAGCAAAGCAAACCCCAATATTTTTGTTTTAAAGCCGAGTAGAGGTATGAGCTATTCTTATGTTATTTTCTTCTCCTCTACTTAATTCGTTAATATATATATATATATATAATATGGTTTTTCATGTATTTTTTAAAAAGTAATTTTTGTATATGAACCGCCAAACTCTCTTTAGCCCTTTTTTAAAAGATAAAAAAGTTTGCAATAATTGAAATTATTCTTTCGAATGTAACCCGTTTTTCTCTTATATTTCTCTATTGTTTAGTCATATATATATATATATATATATATATTTTTTTTTTTTGTTTCAATAATTTCTAAGCAGTGAATCATCTGATTTCTTTTAATATTTTTTGGTATTTCAGAAGTTTTAATATCTGAATTTTTAAGTTATTTTTTTGCAATATTTGAAACTGTTTGAAATTTTTTTTGTAAGTCATTGCACGTTCAAGCAATGACTTCTTTATCAAATTATAACACAAATTGAAGTCATACAAGATCAAATCATGCAATGGTGTAGTTTCTTAAATTTTTTATAAAATTATTTTAGTCTACCTCACAAATAGGTAAGTTTTTGTGCATAGTATATATGTTAGCACTAGTTAAGAATAATAATGAACAATAAAAAAATGAATAATAATTTTACGAGCTCAATGTCACCACCAATGGTAAAAATATTTGTCCCTAGCATTGGCATGAGGCCATGACGTGTTACAGTTACACCACATTCAGATCAATCTATTTATTGTCTCCTTCATGGTTTTAAAAACCAACCAAACCGGTCGGTTCAATCAGAAACCGGACCTTAATCCGGTCCGGTTATTATTAAAAACTAGAATTTAAGAAAAAACCAGAAAAACTGCCAGTTTAATCAGAAAATCGTAAACCGGTACGGTTAAACCGATTTTAAGCTGCTTTGTTCATTAACACTTCAGCCATTGTGTTTTGATAGAAAAAAAAGAAAAAAAGAAAAGAGATTTTGTTTTAGATTTAAGAGAAGAGAGATTTTGACTTTGAAGATGCTATTAAGTCTAAAGCTGTGAAGCTAAGACGCCCACATTGACACCAAAAATATCAGATTTACTATTTATGACTTGACACAGTTGAAAAAGAACTGAGGAAATCCAAACCATGGTTTTAAAAACCAGTATGGTCAAAGAATCAGAATGGAGAGTAGTTCTCGGTTTTATGGTCGAACCAGTGTTAAACCAATGGTCGAACTAATGATATCATAATTAATTAATTAATAATTATAAAATATAAATAAATAAATAAATAATTTTATAACTAATATTTTAACTAAAAAATTAAATTAAATAACAGTAAAACATTAAACCTTAACTTTAATTTATAAGAAATAATATGTCCATAACATTTTCACAACATTTTTACAACAAATCCTAAGTGGCAACTTACTGATTGTTATTGTTAGGGCAAAAAAGTAATCTTAGTATTAAGTTCAAATCTAAAAAAATAACAACTAACCACCTATAATTTGTTATGAAAATATTATAAAAATATTGTGAACATAGCATCTCTCTTTATTTATACATTAGACAACCAAACTCAAGCTCACTACAAAAATTATTTTAGTTATTCTTTCATTTTTCAAATAACAAAAAGTCATCGGTGAGTATCAATATCATTGCCCACTTGATATTTCTTTTCCACCACATATCCTACCTTTAGTCCTTTACTCGTTGCTTCTCATCTCTTTGCCTTCAATGCTCTCTCTCTCTGTGTCTCTCTCGTCAATATATGTGCATGTGCAAGTCTACAAGAGCAGCAGCAAGATTTTTCTCATACTTTTTATTCAGGAAAAAAAAAATACAAGAGCAGCAAGAAAAGCTCTTAAACTGAAGCGGACAGATTGTACTGGCATGGCTGCATCTCTTTGATTTGCTATCTTGTAGCTTAAGTATCATGAGATTGCATTGAATCAATGATAACTTCAGAAACACAGTTTAAATTAATTAATTGGTTTTTTCTAACCAGGGTATTTTTTTTCTTGCATGTAGATGTTGCAATAATATGGCATCAGCTAGGGAATTTCATTAACATAGAGCCCATGGAATAGAATAACAACAAGATTGTCTCTTGCTGGGCAGCAAAAATGGCTTTGGATTCTTCTGTAAAAGTGGTTCTAGGCTCAATTTCTTTTGCAATCTTCTTGGTATTGGCGGTTTTCCTAGCTGTTCCTTTTCTACTGGTTGAGAGGACTGCAGGGTCCCTCCTGGGGGGCATGCTAATGGTTATATTTCAAGTCATAACTGCAGATCAAGCATATGCTGCAATTGATCTTCAAATCCTTGGTCTTCTCTTTGGGACCATGGTTGCTAGTGTATATCTTGAAAGGGCAGATATGTTCAAGTACTTGGGAAAGTTGCTCTCAAGGAAGAGTAGAGGGGCAAAGGATTTAATTTGTCAAGTTTGCCTGATTTCTACCATTTCAAGTGCTTTTTTTACTAATGATACCTCTCGTGCTGATTTCTGCCATTTCAAGTGCTTTTTTTTACTAATGATACCTCTTGTGTAGTTTTGACTGAATTTGTCTTGAAAATTGCAAGGCAACATAATCTCCCACCCCATCCTTTCCTTCTTGCCCTGGCCTCTAGTGCAAATATTGGGTCGACAGCAACTCCAATTGGTAACCCCCAAAACTTGGTTATAGCCGTTCAGAGCAAGATATCTTTTGGGAATTTTCTAATAGGAATTCTCCCTGCAATGATCATGGGTGTAATTGTCAATGCCCTACTTCTTCTATGTATGTACTGGAAATTGTTATCTATTGAAAAGGATGAGGAAGATGTAGCTGTAGAAGTTATTGTAGAGGAGGAGGTGAATTCTCATCGTTTTTCACCAGCCACGATGTCACATTTTACATCCTTGAATTCTCAGGAATGGAACTTTAAATTGGAAGTTATGGTTGTGCAAAGCTCTCCTGGCACGAGTGTTCCCATGGGACATGTTGAGAACCTTAGGAACTGATCAATTTCGAGTGAGAATGAAATCCAAGGGGTTCCTAGTGGCACATTGGAGTTTGCAAGAAATTCTAATGCATCAAAAGAGGCAGCAAATGATGTATCTTCTCAGGTAAAGGTGGAAACAATCCCTTCAAAGGGAGTTGCATCATTGGATAGACTAAGAGATGTACTTTCTGTACTGTCTTTTACCACGAGATGGAAAAAAATATTGTGGAAATCATGTGTTTACCTTGTTACTATAGGAATGTTGATTGCTTTGCTTCTGGATCTAAATATGTCGTGGACTGCAATTACTGCTGCGCTTGCTCTTGTGGTTCTTGATTTTAGGGATGCTAGGCCAAGCTTTGAAAAGGTATAATCTGCAAGCACGTTGCTTTCTACCTTTAAATTATTTTTTCCCTATCAAAAAACTATAAATCGTAACCTGTTGGTGATTATTGTTAGGACATATGTGGTTTCACTTATTAAAGAACATATGTCATTCTTTTATGTATATTGGCTAATCCTTTGACAAAACGCACTCTACTTGTAATTGGGTAGTTCTAGGTGTTCTTAATACTTCAAGAAATAAGGTTTCAAGATCAAGTGTTGAAGTCATCAAGCCTGTCCAAGAAAAACAAGCTAATAATGCAAATTCATTATAGCTCGATAGCTTCTCGACACCTCCTCGACACCTAGCTATCTATCGAGGTTTAAAGCTCGACACCTCTCGATTAATCGAGGTTACGGGAAATCAAAATTTTCAGATCTGATTTTTGGGCCAGGCTTTTGTATTTGTGTAGGGTTTCTTTTCTCACAACCCTAGATTTATATAAAGCTTATTTTAGAGGCCGTCACATAAGAGAATACAAAGAGAACATATGAAAAAGGTGACCGATGCCTTATTCTCTCTGGAAGAAGCTACTGTGTCTTTGGGCCTTAGGGTTTTGTAACCAAGTGCTTCTTAATCTTCATTGTTGATAAAGTGAAGAACTTTGCAGCCAACATTTTTCTTCCTTAAGTTGGTGAGTGAGTCACGTATTGGGATTTGTGCAAAGGAGTTAGTCACGTATTGGGATCTGTGCAACATCAAAGGGTGGCGTTCATATATTGAAGAGTTCAGAGGTTCTAAAGCGGTAGAAGGTTTCTGCTGTTAGTTCATCTACGGGGATTGAAGAGTCTAGGGACAAAGGTTTTGTACTAGATCTAAAACTTCTCTTTACTATTGTGGATTGCTTTTCGGGAAGGTTTCCCCCCTAGGTTTTTTACTGTGAAATTGGTTGGTTTATTGGTTCGTTGGTCATCAAATCTTGTCTTATTTATCATTTCCGTTGCATGATTTTGACATGATATTGATGTTTGTTTGTTTTAACAAGTTTTATTCATAATAAACCTAATTAACAACTTGGATTTAAAACTTGTTAATTCTATCAATCGGGGTCTAAATTTCTCAACAATTATGACCATTGATTGCTTGTTGGAGAGTTTACTATATGTCAAGTTTTATTTCTCTTCTTTGCCAGGTCTCCTATTCTCTGTTAGTTTTCTTTTGTGGAATGTTTATCACAGTTGAAGGCTTTAACAAAACTGGAATCCCAAGTACCTATGGGACTTTATGGAGCCTTATTCAAGAATTGATCGTCTTAGTGGGATAGCAATTCTCGCTGTTGTCATACTTGTCATGTCAAATTTGGCTTCAAATGTACCAACTGGTATGTTGATGGATTTCTTCTATATATATATATATATTTTTTTTTTTTCTTTTCTATTATCTATTTCATAATTTTTTTTTTTTTGGATATGTCAGATGAAATTAGCTTTTTGGACTAACACTTGTTTGTAAGTTCGTTTTAAACAACTTTTTTCCTTATTGAATAAAACGAGTTTGCCAAGCTTTCTTGTTAGCAATTTCAAGCTATACAGAGACTAATTCAACATTGTGATGCATATAAGTTTGTTGCGCTGTCTTAGATTTCTGGGGAATATGTTAGTGTATAGTTTGAACTTTGCATACAAATTATCTCTTTGGGATATCATAGTATTCCCAGTTTTTATTTTTTAATTGCATATTTCTGGTTTTCACTTCTTCTCATGGTCCTTTCTCTACTTGAGACAGACTGAGACAAACTGGCATTAACCTTTCTCAAGATTCTTCCCAATTTCACTTCTCAAAAAAAAAAACTTGAGACAACTGACATTAACCTTTCTCATGCATGTTTAAATCTTACTCAAGCTGATAGTACACCACCATTTTACTAAACTGGTCTTTCAGTCTAAGACATGTCTTTCACTTCACTTTGTACACAAACTGGCACCCTTCTGGGTCATTTCTCAAAGTCTCGGGATAATTGCAATGACAACAGCATTTGTCACCAAGTTTTTGTTTTCAATTGACATTTTGAAAAGCCATAAACAATTTTTGGATATGCTTACCCCCTCAGAATTCTACCATAGCATTCAATTAAACAACAAAAATTCTATAGTTTGTGCTAAAAGGAAAATTTCCTTTCAGAAACAAAGGGATTTTTACCGGTAATGATAAATGTGAGTTGACAAGGCTCTCAGTTATCCATGGCCCTTGTGTACATAATATAGGGAACAAGGGATGCTCTTGCGCTAAATCTGAGAGATTGTTTTTCATAAATGAGCTGGTAGCCTGGTACTGTGGTTTAATCTTTCTTTTTGCAGCTCTGATTAAGAATTGTTTTTCTTTCATGTACAACAACAAGAACAACAAACAAAGCCTTAGTCCCAAAATTTTGGGGTCACGTATGTATCCTTAATAGACTAGTTAGGTTTTTCTTTCATATAAAAAGTATCTAATGATTTTGGTGATACATCTCTAAGTTGATGCTGTATTCCATTTGTTATGAACATTCTTGAGGTTCATTTTAATTTTCATTTCTTTCATTTCATTTTTTTCCCCAATATTTTGTTGATTTATGATAAATTGTTTGTCTTTTGTAAGCCATTATTCGGCATCATAAAGGCCATTTTTAAAACTATTTACACGAGAGTTCCTATAACTCATGTTAATATTGTGTAGTTCTCTTCCTTGGAGCACGAGTGGCAGCATTGGCAGCCACAGTTTCTGCAGTTGATGAGAAGAAGGAATGCCTAATCTTAGCTTAGGTTAGCACAATAGCTGGGAACCTCTCATTATTGGGATCAACTGCCAACATAATCGTTTGTGAGTAGGCTCACCAAGCTCCCCAACTTGGGTACACTTTTTCCTTTTGGAGCCATCTCAAATTTGGAATCCCCTCAACTCTTATAGTCACTGCCATTGGTTTGACACTTATAAGATGATGTTGATGCTTTTACACATGACACACATTGTTTTTATGTAATAAATTTTGTAGAGGAAGATTGTTTCAACATTTGAGCAGTTCAAACTGGCAAATGTTGTTTTTCTCTTAATCTCTGTTTAATCATAACGTTTTTTAATAGTTGCTGAGTGATTATTTCAGATAGAGACATCCACAGGACAACGGGGTGAACTGTGCATCACTTGCCTGTTTATGCTATTAGTTAGACCAGCTCAGTGTTTTGTTTTTCAAAGCATTAAATAATGGCTGTGGTTTGCATTTGAGAAGAGTGTTTTTCAATTCTTCCTTTTCTTTTATTGCAAAAGGATTCTACTCTTTTTTACTCTCTCTTTTTATTTTTTCAGTCTACCAAAATAGGGATATACATCTCGTAAATAGACATATACATGTTTGTCAGAAATGAAAAACGAAATAAAAATATCAAACAGGTCAGAGTTTAGAAAGAACAAGTCTTTCTGAATTCAAACTTCTATAATTATATATTCAAATCCCAATTTGATCTAGTAATACTCTTCCTGCCTTGGTCACTTATATTTTGAGAAATCCAAACAAATTATAATTTTTTTATTTTATAGTACTTAATTATACGAGGTCAATTTGAAATGTTCATTGTTGTAATATAACATTTAACCATATTCAAGAATTGATAGCCTAGAGTCTTATAGTTTATATCTCAATTGGTATTTTCTGATGTTTTTAATGAATGTATTCAGTGTTTAAATCTTACTTTCCCTGTTATATTATCAAATTATAAAAAAATAAATTAAAAACTAATAAACACAGTTAACATCAGTCATTCAGTTTGTTTAAAACTTTAGTATACCAATGATGTGTATACCAATTACTATTGTTAGGATTTAGTATTGGCAACTTCTATATGAAAAATTATGTGTCAAGAGAGTTGAATTTAATGTTATTAAGTTTTCTATTTTTTTATTTTTTTAGAATCTAGTTAGGTAAGAGTTTGTGTAATGAATTGCATCAAGGTGTTAAAGTTCCTAAGGCCTGCACAAGCAAAGTTAAGACTCGATTGAGCAATCGTTGAAGTCAAGCAAAAATTTACATGATTCTCATTTAACTATTGCTTAAGTAAATTACATAGCTATTAGTCTTTAACTTGACTCAAAAACTGATTGAAGTGATTGAACGGGTTTTGACCCCTTAGCCCAACCAGATTAACCTAGTTAATTAGTCAAGTGATTAACTTAGTCAAATTATGCAAATTTAGGTTATCGCAATCACACAATCATATCAAGAATATAAAGCAGCGGAAAAATAAATAACATAAGATATGATGACCCAGTAAACCACATGGTAAAAACCTGGGGAGGATTTGACCTAGCTATCCTCAAGGAAAACTTGAATCCATTATATGAAAGAATCGAAGTTCATACAAAAGGACTTACAAGCTCCCCGCTTGACTTCCTAATGCTACCTACTAGTAGAACTTACTAACACGGCCACGTGCAAGCTCCAAATCCACGGACTCCTTCTTTCTTGGATTCTCCACCAGTTACAAGCACCCACGCTTGTTTTTCTTTTAAGTTTCAATGGCAGCAACTGAGTTGATCATTAAGGTATTGATAATATCTCTACCTAGAAAACCCTAAGTATATGTGAAAGAAAGCTCCTCAAGGATCTCACAAGAGATTCACACAAACAACAAAATATGAGCAACAATACAACCAGAGAAACTCTCAAAAACGTGGCTAGGGTTTTGCCTTATATACTTAGGGCAAAAACAGAAAACCTAAAACGTTTAATGAGATAGGGCTGAGTTGGAAATTCTATAGAAAAACATTCTGACCGACTTTCGATCGATTGAGCCAGGCCGAAATGCACCAATGCATCTGTAGCCTCTCGATTCCAACTTTACGTGAATTAAAAAACTTTGAGTAAGCCTAAACAAGAATAAATATATTGTTTTGATCATGGTTTGCTAATATTACACATTAGAGTTATAAATACATTAAATCCTTAGTCTTTAGAACCTAACAAACTCCCCCTTTGGCAATCCAAGACAAAACACAAATTATAAAGCTCAAAGTTTACAAATAAAAGCCCTTTACAAAAATAAAGCTCATAAACACAAATTCAATCCTAACTACTATCCATCAATTGTAGGTGTAGATAGCAGCTCAATTGAATCAACCTGTATATTCCTGAAACACTCAACAAACGCATAAATGCATGTGTGACAGAAAGACAGTAAAATGTTCTTGTATGTTTCACACAACACATAATAAAGACATATATCAATGAATGACTCATAAATGTAAATCAATAAGTAGTGAACACAAGAAACAAGAATCATGTATATCAAAATCAATGTAACTCCCCCTATCATGAATAGCCAAAAAAAAATGATATAACAGTGAAACACCTAAATACAATCTAATAACTCCAGTAGCTCTGCAAAACAAAAGAAATACTCCCCCTAACTACAAAAACTCCTCTATAGTGTTAAAACTCTACTCCCCCTTTTTGTGACGGAATGCCAAAGGATAATCACATGCCATCATCAAAAGGAGGTGGTGAGGGTGAACGAAGATGTGCTAAGTCAACTCGTAAAGCACGTATCTCATCAAGTAAGTCCACCAAAATCTGACCATAAGCTGCCTGAACGGCCATGACAGTCTCCAAGGTACAATGAATAACAAAGTCATCCGAAGGAGGTGGAGGAACATCAGCAGCAGCAGCATCACCAACAGGATCAGGAACATCTTCACCAGCAGGACCTGTAGAAGAAGAAGAAGGAGGTGCACTACCAGAAGACTCAAACCTAGGGTGTTTAGAGCCAGCTCGAAGATGAGTAGCCCTCTATCTAAGAAAAGACGCACCTATAGGAGCAATTACATGAACGAGCTCAGAAGAAGGGAAACCATCTAGACCAAGATATAACAAAATCCTATGAATAAAAATAGGATGGACAAGAGCATGAGAGGAAGATGAACTCCTATAAACTTCGTTCAAAGAACGAAGAAAAAAATAAGGAAAACTGATAGAAGCATTAGTAACAAGAGTGTACAAAAAGACACACCGCTCGAGAGGAATGGTGTGAAGATGAGAAATGGGCCAGATAGAATGACATGCTATCCTAAAGAAGAGATAATGTAACTCAGATAGCTCAACAGTGGTGATTTGAGGATCAGAACCCCATTGGATAAAAGACCCAGTGATGTATGACATGACATCACTCAAAAGAGGAGACTCATCATAAGGGTAGACAGGGTACTGGACCAAAGGTACCCCTAGAGCATCAGCCACTACTATAGGAGTAATGGTGTACTCTACACCTCGTATCCAACCATTTACCAAAGTGTTGGAATCATAGACGCGGATAGAGATGTTTGAAAAGAACTCTCTAATCAAGGTAGCTGAAGGAGGAGGATTAGAAATATTCAACAAAGGTAACCAGCCCCAACGCTCAAAATTTTCCCTAATGGCAGGATCAAGCTCATCTAAAACTACAGAACGCTCAGCCCAAATCTTTCTCTTAAGGTTTAGTTTCTCAAAAAATCTCTTGGTTTTTCTCACTAGGAAACTTCTTTCGGTTAAAAAAAGGTGGGGGAGGAGATGGTAAGGGAACAGACCTACGAGCTCTAGTCTTCCTAGGCATGATGCTAAGGAAAGGACAAAGACACAAAGATAGAACCAAAAGAACAAAAAATAAAACATAAACCAAGGGCAGACTACAAGTTAGCACAAAAAAAATGGACCAAAAATCTATATGATGCATGAACAATTACAATGTCATGATGCATGTTCTAATGCAGTTAAACTAAGTTTAATTTAAGTTCAATTTCATAACATTGGCTTGAGCACAGAGTTTCTAACAAAAACCCTAAAATTGAAAACCACTTGGTAAGATTTTGGGAAAAAATTTGACTAATTGAATATCACATAGGCTAGAATACATCATATAATGATCAATTACATTAATTCAACAAGCCAATTGCATCTATTGAACCCAATTTGAACAAATCCCCAATTCGGATCAATTTCAAGCCCTAGAATTTTCAATTTTTCATAAAACATAGAATTGATCAAATTAAAGCACCAATATCATGTTTATATCATGTCTCAACAAAAACCCAATGATCAATTTCACTTAAAAAGGCTTGAATCATGAAAATCCTCAAAAAGAATAGGTTCGAAAATCTCAAAGAAAAATGCATGAAACTCGAAAATAAAAGGAAAAGGAGGGGTAAAATAGACTTACCGGCCTCAGAAGACAAATTCCTTGCAAAAGATTCAAAGGAAAACAACAAAAAAAAATTGCTGAGTGAGCTTGACGAGTCGGAGAGAGAGAAAAAAGTTTTGAAACTATTTGAAAAAGTGATTTGAAAAAGTCAGGAACAGTGTTTTTAAAAAACCTGATTCGCGATATTCGATTGATCGAAAATTACATTCGATCGATCAAATCAACCCGAGACTCCTAAAAGGATTTTAACTAATTTTCGATCGATCAAAAAACAGAATGGATTGATCGAAACAGGCAGAGGCTCACAAAAAAAAAAAAAAAACAGTTTTGAAAAACAACAACCTTATTTTGAGCACAACTCCTCAAAACATTAAAATAGATGAATCAAAATGCATGAGTATGAGATGAAATGCTTTTTCAAAAACCCAAGTTTTAAGCCCAGTTTTTCAAAGGAAATTTCAGCCATTTTTCCTTTAAATTCTCAAGCAAAAAAAATGTTTTGCATAATACTCAAGATATTTTCAAACTTGGTTGGTCAAACCAAAAATACACACAATAACATGTACAGTGTTTAGCAAAAAGTAACTTGTGTAGTGTGTGCAACTAGCAAAAGCTTGAGATATATGTGAGGTGATATAGGAATAGAAATCAATCACAAAGTCTACAAAATCCATCACATAGAATTCAAAAGAGACTATCCCCTAAAGAGTTACATTATATAACTCTCACATCTCCTAGAACATAAGCTTGCAATCAAGTAAGCTTCTTGAATTTTGCCTCATAATGTACACACAGATTTTAGTTATGTGAATTGGCATCAAGCCTAATAGTACACATCAGTTTTAATTATGTGAATTGGCATTAAGCCTAATAGTATACACCAATTTTAAGCATTAAGCAATTAAACTGAGGCTATACCTTATGCTCTTTTTATGCATGTGCTACACTTTCTCGAGCACAGAATCTTACGATATGCACTAAGGTGTTCATGATTGGCTAGTGAACAGTGGTGAGATGGTTATTTATGTCTTTCTCAAAAGGATCAAGTCCGACAGTCAAATAACATGTGACTTCAAGATTAAGACAGACTGATAAACACCATAAACATCTTTCCCACACAACTTGCACTACAAAGTTTCAACTAGTCAAGTGCAATAAATAAGCTCATTAAAGCTAAACAAGGTACACAAGACATGTTATGAGTAAATGGATTGACCAACCTTGTTTTCAAAAACCAAGAAAAAATAATGCCAAACACAATTTGCTTTCCTCCTTATTTTATTTTAAAAGAGAAAACAAATAAATCCTAGAATGAAATGCATGAATGTTATGCAATGCAAATCCTAGAACAAACTAGCACAAAAACCAAAGAACAATGGTCACAAAAGAGAAGAGCAATGAAGCATAAGGGCCGTGTCAGAAAGACTCAATTAGATTGAGTCTTTTGCATCCAAAACCTTTTAGATGCACCATGAGCATTGGAGTTCCTATTCACGTTCGAGTGATTTCCAACTCCAGGATTGGAATAAAGGTTTAAAGCCTTTACCAATTCACCAATGAGTGCTATAGGATCTTGTGCTTGAGGCACATGCACTTTTGGTTTGTTTACTTTCTTAGCAGCTTGAAACTTGTAACAGTTAGGACGAATGTGTCCAGACTTTTCACAAAAATGACAAACCCAAGTAGGTTTACCATGCATCTTGTCCTTAGAAAGGGTAGACTCTTTAAGTTTAGACTCTTCCAGATCAACCCTAATCTTCCTAGGAGGTGAAACTTCTATAAGTTTGACAACCTCACTCATAGGGGGTTTGACAGTTTCACACATAACCTTACTCACGGAAGGTTCAGAAGAAGATGAAGGAACAAAGTTCGTGGAATTAGGAGCAGACACAAAGATGCTTTCAACAAAACCTAATCCAGATTTGTCAGAAGGAGCCTTTTGAATATTTAGCATTTGATCAAGTTTAGAACTAGCAGATCTAGCAATAGATAAATCATGTTCCGAAGTTTTAACTTTATCAATCAAGAGCATGTTCTCAGATTTCACATGGTTCAAAAGATCATTAGTATTAAATAATTTAACATGCAAATTTTTTTTATCAAGCTCAAGAGATTCAATTTTCTTCAGGCCAAGTTCAACATTCATAGCATCTTTTGCAGCAACTTTGCAAAGTTTATTATAGGCCTTTTGAAGATCTGCATCCTCAGAGAGTTCCCCATCAGAAGGGTTCTCTTCAACAGACATGCTTTCATTTTCTACAGCAGTAGCGGTGAAAGTAATAAAGTTTCCATCCTCGTCACATCCAGACTCATCATTAGAAACTTCATTATCACTAAGGGTTACATCCATAGCTTTACCCTTAGACCTCAAGAATGTAAGATATTCAGATTTAACATGACCATACCCTTGACATCCAAAACATTGAGAACCCAAAGAATTGTTTGAAGATTGACCAACTTTTTCTCTAGGATTTTCAAAGTTATTAACCTTAGTGGGATCATTCTTCCTAAAGTTTCTAGGTTCAGCAGTGTTTGTACATCTAGCCTTTTTGTTGTTATTCCTAAGAAAGTTTTTAAAGTTCTTGGCAAGGTACGCAATCTCTGTAGTAGAGAGCTCATCATCAAATCCACCAACCTCAATATTATCAACTGACTTAAGAGCCATTGATTTGGATTTGTTAGCTTTGGGTAGGTCTAACTCATAGGACTGAAGAGATCCTACAAGCTTATCAATAGGGATGAAGTCCACATCCTTGCTCTTAGTGATGGCAGTCACTTTGGGTCTAAAGTCTTCAGTTAAAGATTTAAGAATCTTCCTAAAAATTTTAGGTTGATCATAGATTTCACCAAAATTAAATGCAGAATTAACAATATCATTCAGTTTAGCATAGAATTCATCGAAAGATTCATTAATCTTAACTGCATTTGTGCCTTCATGCACAGTTTGGATGATTTTTCAAGTAGTGTGAGCAACCTCAACATTTGAGATTCTCTTAAATTCCTCAATAGAAACAGCATTAAATATGGCATTCATAGCTTTGCTATTGAAACCAGCTGCTTCTTTTTGAGAAGTTTGCCACTCATTCACAAGAGTAGTAGGCTTCTCCCATCCATACTCAACGGAATTCCAAACCCTCTCATCAATAGATTTCAGGAATGCTTTCATCCTTACTTTCCAATGAACATAGTTATTCCCATTAAAGTGAGGAGGAACAACAAGAGAGTATCCATGTTCCATGACAATAGGGGTCAAGGATCAGCTTAGTGATCAAAAGATCTACAACAAGAGAGCTACTTGCTCTAATACCACTTGAACGATTTTTGACCCCTTAACCCAACCAGATTAACCTAGTTAATTAGCCAAGTGATTAACTTAGTCAAATTATGCAAATCTAGGTTATCACAATAAGAGTATCCATGTTCCATGACAATAGGGGTCAAGGATCAGCTTAGTGATCAAAAGATCTACAACAAGAGAGCTACTTGCTCTAATACCACTTGAACGATTTTTGACCCCTTAACCCAACCAGATTAACCTAGTTAATTAGCCAAGTGATTAACTTAGTCAAATTATGCAAATCTAGGTTATCACAATCACACAATCATATCAAGAATATAAAGCAGCGGAAAAATAAATAACACAAGATATGATGACCTAGGAAACCACACGGTAAAAACTTAGGGAGGATTTGACCTAGCTATCCTCAAGGTAAACTTGAATCCACTATATGAAAGAATCGAAGTTCATATAAAAGGACTTACAAGCTCCCCGCTTGACTTCCTAATGCTACCCACCAGTAGAATTTACTGACACGACCACGTGCAAGTTCCAAATCCATGGACTCCTTCTTTCTTGGATTCTCCACCAGTTACAAGCACCCACGCTTGTTTTTCTTTTAAGCTTCAATGGCAGCAACTGAGTTGATCATCAAGGTATAGATAATATCTCTACCTAGAAAATCTTAAGTTTATGTGAAGGAAAGCTCCTTAAGAATCTCACAAGAGATTCACACAAACAGCAAAATATGAGCACCAATACAACCAGAGCAACTTTAAAAAATGTGGCTAGGGTTTTGCTTTATATACCTAGGGCAAAAACAGAAAACCTAAAACGTTTAATGAGATAGGGCTAAGTTGGAAATTTTGCAGAAAAAACATTCTGGCCGACTTTTGATCGATCAAGTCTATCCTTCGATTGATCGAGCCAGGCCGAAATGCACCAATGCATCTGCAGCCTCTCGATTCCAACTTTACATGAATTAAACAACTTTGAGCAAGCCTAAACAAGACTAAACATATTGTTTTGATCATGGTTTGCCAACATTACACATTAGAGTTCTAAATACATTAAATCCTAAGTCTTTAGAACCTAACAATGATGATTCTTAACCTACTTTTAAATGCCCTCTGAGACACAAAATTTAAGATAAGATATTTGCTATACAAAGTAGATCTAAATGTGCCTTTCTTCTTATTCTAAACAAAAAACTTCCCATGTTGGTTCAATGTTAAGAGCCCAACTTGTGAGCTTAAATTGATTCCTTTGAAACCATAGAAATAGCCACCCTCTATTAGTAAGCTCACAGACCTACTAGAGTTCATAATTGGTGTGGACGAGTTCATTTGTGTAGAAGAAGTCTAGAGTTCAAATCCTAATGCTACTTTATTCTTTATTTTAATGGGTTTAGATTGTGGTGACACATTTGTGATTGCTTCATTATTGTGGTTCCAACTATTGTTTGATTTTGTATACAAGTGAGAGTCAATCCACTAATTAGAACACTTAAAAGTCAAAATCGGTTTTTTAAACTGTCACCACTAATATATGTATTGGTTAAGTACCACTAATAGTACTAATAACATTTAAATTATTTACATCGCAATGACTGTTTTAATCAAATATTAAGGATAAGAAAGAAACAGTAAAGTTTATAGAATACATATGGCTTTTGTTAGATTGTTAATATTAGAGGAAGATTTTAGTTAATAATCAATAAATAATAAATATATAAAAGCATAGATCTCATGTTAGAAAACATAAGGTTGTGTCATGTGGTACAATTCTTGAAATTCTCTTTATTTATTTTTTATTTTTTTTATGAACAAAAAAATGGAGTGTGAACTAATATAAAAGAAATAACTTTTAGTTGCAATTATAATAATAAATTTAGAATTTGACATTCTTCATTATATTTAGTTGCTTTAATAACAATTGACACAAAAGCCATAAAAATTAAATATGTGAATTTACTAAAATTAATCTTAACCATTTAAATGTTCTAACTCCTTATTGTCTTTCTATTTTGTCTATAAAAATAAATAAATATTACACTCTTTTACAAGGAAAATTATTGAAATATTTTTTTTATATATCAATAGTTAGGGGTGAGGATTTGAACCCTCGATATCTATGTTGGAAACACAATGCGGTATCAATTAGTTAAACTACAAGATTCCTGGCAAAAATTATTGAAATATTGGAGAAAACTATTAATAAGTTGTGCCACACATTGTGCGGAAATTCAACTAGTTTATATAATTAGATACAACTAAAGTTTCCAAAACGTTTAAACCTAAAATTTATTAGTTTTTCAATAGAATCCAATTTATAAACACAAAAAGAAAAAATTCATAACGAAAATAACAATAGATAATAATAGAATATATCATAAAGATTCTATACTAGAGTAACTTTGGAAAATATCGATTGGTGATGAGTAGTTGAAGGTTATTAGGAATAGTCCAACTAATAAGTTATAACAGGCTCGATTCATCATTTCTGTAAGGGCACGGTTTGATCCCTAGGCCTAAAGGGTGAAAGGATTTAGGCCCAAAGAGCCTAATACAATGAATTTGTAGAGAATGAGTCAAAAAAACTAGGCTCTAATGAGTTGGATAACAATTATAGTGAGTCCAAATTACAAGAAAACAAAGATGAACTGGTTTTATTCAAAGAAAATCGTCCTTGGCTCAATACGATGAGGTTAGTCCTTGTATATATTTCTTTCGAATTTGATTACAAGTCCAGTTCTTGTTACTACAGTGTTTTTCTATCAATTTTTCGATCCCCATCATTCAGGGGCTTCTTTCTCTCTTATACTATCCTATTTCTTCCATCTCCACCCTCCACATGTAGATCAAGTTGCTAGCTTTGATCCTTGTTCCATTAGCACCTTCATGAAGTCTCTAGAAGTAGCTGTAAGGCTGAAAATCACTGTTCAAGTATCACTTTCACATTAATGCGTCTAATTCCACTTCTCTTTTAAATCACTTAAAATATATATATATATATATATACACACACACACTTGCTCAAAAGCCGTTAACTGTCCTTACAGATAATAATGGGAGAAATTGCCTATTTTGAACGAGGGAGACAAAGACCTTTATGCTCCATTTGTTCCATTAATCTTTCTAATAACCCTTTAAAAAAAATATGCTAAAATGCTAAATGTAGTATAATTTTTACTGCATAAAACTCATAAACTAATATAATAATAAATGTGATTAATAAATTTTATAAACTAATATAATAATAAATGTAATTAATAAATTTCAATTACTTAATAAATAAATGTATAATTTTTTTTTTAATGATCGGTGATATATTATTTTATAAGTGCTATATAGAAAAATTTGTAATATGACTCTATATAAACTTCTCCGTGACATCACTGCTGCATCTACGTCGGCAAATTATTACTCAGTTTAACGCGATCATTACGCTGGTATTCCTTTACCCAAAATTCTAAAGAGTAAATTATGCATGCAAATAATCATCACAAATCATATCAACAAGTCACAGTGGCATAAACACAAGGGACAGGAATTTCACGCCTACTTTGATTTTAGCATGTAGCTAGTGATTTAAATGAAGAGTTTATCATCACAAATCATGCGCATTGATCTCCGAACCCAACCTACCTCATCCTTGTGCTTACACAGTGTTGTGTCAACTTTAGGTTTAGTCAATCGAGAGAGTACCAAATCTACTTGCTGGTACTTGTTTTCATCGATAGCATATATAGGCTATGAAAAATAGAAAAATAATAAAAATGAAATAATATACGCAGGTCATTTTTGGCAGTATTTTTAAATTTTCGTTATCAAAAGTTTTTTCTTTGGACACGAGGAAAAAAAATTGTTTGTTTTGAAATAAAAATGTTGTCTGGGTGATGAAAAAAGAAAAGCATTTTCTTCCTGTCCTTTTTTGCCTCTCTCCCCTTACTTCCAAGTTCCAACTACCATGCTCTTTTCATTTCTCCAATCTACCTTCTCCTTAACCCAAAATATAAAAAATAAATAATAAAAAGTATGTTTTTAGACTCCCGTAAACTAAATTATTTAACCAAGTTATTTAGTTAAGTAATTACTTAGATAAATTATTCAGTTCTAGGTTAACACACTAAAATCATATCATGTAAATAATGCGGAAATATAAAGAGCACAACGATATGATAACCCAGGAAAACCAAATCTGTAAAAAACCTGGAGATGATTTAACCTAACTATCCTCAAGGTAAAATAGATCTACTATAAAAGAATTGAAGTTTTTACAATAGAACTTAGACCACTAACATCCTATTGCTACCTCGAGTAGAAAATTTACTACTATGACCATGTGACAGCTTCGAGTCTATGAACTACTTCTTTCTTTGATCCACTGCAAACACAAGTTCTCCTACTTGTGACTTTAATACTCCATTCAAAGGTTTCAGATCTTCTTTAAAGTTCTTTGTGTAGCAACTAAGGAGATCACCAAGTTCTTGACATGAATTTTGATCTTGATAACTCTAAGTGTGTATGAAGGTAAACACGTCTAGATCTCACAAAAGATTCAACACACAACCATCAACAGACCTCTAAAACGTAGCTAGAGTTTTTTCTTTTATACTTAGAGTAAAACACAAAACCCTACACATTAAATGGGTTTGGGATGAATTGGAAATTCTGCAGAAAAATAAATCTGCACGTGGTTCTATCAATCAAGTCGAATTTTTGATCGATTGAGCCTTGCTGATTTAGTCCAATAATTTTTACAATCACTTGATTCCAATTTTACAAATAGACACACTTTGAGCAAGCCTAAATCTAAATTCTATATTTTGATCATGGTTTGCTAACACAATACATTAGTTCCTAAAGTCTTAGAACCTAACAAACTCCCCATTTGGTAATCCGTGACAAAACACATCACAAAAGTAAAACGCTCAAAGTTAAAAGAAACCCATTCAAATTTAAAATGCTCTAAACACAATTCAACCTAATTACTATCTATCAGTTGCTAAAGTAGACAGCAGCCACGATTGAATTAACTTATCAATTCCTGAAACACTTAACAAACACATAAACGCATGTGTGGAAAATACAAGTAAAACAAAAATAAATTTCTTGATTTCACAAAACATAAAATAAAAGACATATATCATGAATAACCTCATAAATATAAATCAATAATCAAATGTACCATATGTGAAACAAGAAACAACTAAACACATAAAACAACTAAACACAAAGCATAATGTCTCCCTCTAACATATACAACCCCTAAAAAAGAAATACATCATAAGCCAAAATCAAATACATCAAAAAGCTCCTAGATACAATCTATAAACTCCAAAACTCCCCCTATCTCCATGTATATGTACTTCCCCTTTTTGTGATGAATTGCCAAAGGGCAATCAAGAATCATCATCAAAAGGTGGAGCCGGTGGAGTAGAACCTCTAACACCCATCAAATCTGCTTTCAAAGCATGAAGCTCGTTGAGCACATCCAACAGAAGTTGTCCATGCGCTGCCTGAACGGTCATGACAGTATCTAGCATACTTCGTATAGAAGTATCGCTCGATGAAGACGGTGGAGGATCAATAGCAGCTATAGGGTCTACATACTCCTCAACAGTACGGTCACCAGATGGAGGCCTATATGCAGCACCTGTAGAAGACTCGACTCTAGGGCATTTAGAGCTAGCTTTCAACTGAGCCGCTCTTTGCCTAAGAAAGGTGGCACCTATAAGAGCTATGATATGGACAGGCTCGAATGCAAGAAAATCCTCTAAACCTAAGTCTAAAAGAATCCTATGGATAAAAATCGGAAAGGAAAGACGATGAGATTTTGCACTACTCCTATGAACCTCAACAAGTGATCTAATAAAAAGAGTAGGAAAACTCATAGGAGCATTGGTAATGAGAGTGTACAAAAATGCACATCTCTCAATGGGAATAGTATGTAAATGAGAGATAGGCCAAATGGAGTGAAAAGAAATTCGAAAAAATAGATAATTGAGCTCAATAAGCTCATGGGAAGTGACATGAGGATCAATACCCCAACTAATGGAAGTACCGGTGATGTGAGATATAATGTCATCAAGGGGAGAGGTCTCAGTGAAAGGGTACACAGGCTGCTGTACCAAAGGTGTACCAAGAGCAAAGGCCACTAAAGCAGGAGTAATGACATACCCTTCACCCCTTATCCAACTCCTTACATATTGAGTGTTGGAATCATCGAAGTAGACAGAGAGGTTTGAATAGAACTCTTTAATCAAAGTAGCTAGAGGAGGATGCTCAACCTCTAAAAGTGGTAATCAACCCCTACTCTCAAAATTCCTACGTATCTCAAGATCTACCTCATGTAAAATCATCTTACGCTCAGCCCACACCAGTCTAAAGGTATAGAGCTTCTCATAGTTTTCTTGGTGTTTCATGGTTCTAAACTTATCACTTTGGAACTCAGGGGTAGAAGGGGTGGTGGTTTTCTTGGCTCTAGTCTTCCTAACCATGATGCTAAGGGTTTAAGGAAAGGAAAGACAGAAACAAAGAAAGAAAACCAAGGGCAGACTGCATGACAGAGGGTTAGAGCACACAAATCTTAATAAATAACAATCTATATGATGCATGTAATGAATTTACATATGATGCATGCTCTAATGCATTGAAATTTGTTCAATTTTACTTCATAAACCATCAATTGACTTGAACATAGAGTTTTAGTCCAAAAACACCAAATTTTGAAAAACCTAATTTCAAAAATTAAACCAAATTGATCAATTAATCATCATACTAGGTAGGAAACATCATATAATGATTAAATGTAACAATAACACAAGTCAATTTCATCAATTTTAGCCTAATTGAACAAAATCCCCAATTTCACAAAGTTCCAGGCCTAGGAATTTCAGTTTTCCTCAAATCACAAAATTGATAAAATTAATGCATGAGGATCATGTTTATATCATCTTAGAACAAAAACCCATTGATTAAAAATGATAATAAAAAATGAAATAAACAAAAATCCATAAAATGCTTGGTTCGAAATTTTCAACAAAAATGCATGAATCATGTGATTTAATTGAAAAAGAAAGGGTAAAAGAGACTTACTAATGCTTAAGGACAAAAACCTTGGAGAAATTTGTGGAAGAAAATGACAAAAAAATAGTTAGAGTGGATCGGTCGAAGAAAAGGAGTGAGAAAACTTTTGAAAAGTATGAAGAACACGTGAGAAAGACCTTTTTAAAACATTCACTATTCGAATTTCAATTGGTCGAAATTGAGCTTCAATCGATTGAAAAATAGATTCGATTGATCGAGCATCAATCAAGCACCGATCGAGCCAAGCAGATTCAAACCAAATCTTTTATCGCAATTTCAATCGGTCGAGCAACAACTTCAATCGATCGAAAATCTAGAAAAATGAGATTTTTGAAAAACATAGCAAGTTTATGTAGAAACCTCTCAAAACACAATATTTCATGAATGAAATGCATGAGTATGAGTTTAAAAGTTTTTCAAAAGAACTTGAATTCAACCCAGATCTTCCAAAAACAATATTTTCAACCTTTTTGTTCCAAAAACTCAAACATTAAACACATTTTGTATTAAAATCAAGGAACATATAATCTTGGATGGCCAAAAAAAAATCACACACAATATCATGTACTAAGTTTAGCAAAACTTGTGTAGTGTGTGCAACTAGCAATAGCATGAGATACATGTGAGGTGCTATGTAGATAGTAATCAATCACAATTTCTACAATATTCATCACATAAGTTTGATAGAGACTATCACTTAAAGAGTTACATCACATAACTCTCACATCTTCTAGAAAACACGCTTGCAATCATGTAAAAAATTTTTTTACCTCATAATGTACACACCAATTTTATTTCATTGTGAAATTATTAGATGTGCCAGATAATGTACACACTAATTTTATTTCATTGTGTCATCTTTATTATAGCCCAATAATGTATACACCAATTTTAGTATTAATCCGAGGCTACATCTTATGTTCTTTTTGTGCATATCCTACACTTTCTCGCGCACAAAATCTTATAATATGCACTAAGGTGTTCATGATTGGCTAGTAAACAGTGGTGAGATGGTTATTTATGACTTTCTCATTCAGTTTAAGTCCTAACAATCAAAAGCATATGACTTCAAAATCAAAATCAAGTGATCAAAAACTATAAACTACACAACATGCACTACATAGCTAAAACTAGCAAAGTGCAGTAGAAAATAAGCCCATCCAAGATAAAAAAGGTACACAGGTATGTTATGTAAAAATAATAGGCCAACCTTGATTATAAATCCAAGATATATAATACAAAACACATTTTTCCTTCCTCCATTTATTTTTTATTTTTTATTTTTATTTTTAAAAGGAATAGGAAAAACAACTTATCATGAAATGCATGAATGTTATGCAATGTAAATACTAAAAGCAAAAAGAAAACAAAACAGCAAAAGAAGAATGGTCACAAAGAGTACTAAATTGAAGCACAAAGACCATGTGAAGAAGACTCAATTAGATTGAGCCTTTTGCATCCAAAACTTTTTAGACGCAACTCTTGCATTGGAGTTATTATTCATAGGAGAATGATAAGCAACTCCAAGATTGGTATAGAGGTTTAAAGCCTTTACCAATTTACCAATAAGTACCAAAGGATCTTGTGCTTGAGGCACATGTATTTTTGGCTTATTTTCTCGCTTTGCAGCTTGCAACTTGAAACAGTTTGCACAAATATGCCTAGTCTTACCACAATAATGACAAACCCATAAAGGTCTATCATGCAACTTATCCTTAGGGAGGTTAGGATTCTTAGGCTTAAACTCTTTAAGATCAACCCTAATCTTTCTAGGAGGTGGTGTAACTTCTACTGGTTTGACAATCTCACTCTTAGGGGGCTCAGAAGAAGAAATAAAGTTTATGGAATGAGTTTCAGACACAGAGATGCTATCTACAAAACCTAGACCAATTTTGTCTAAGGGAGACTTCTGAACACTCAACATGTAATCAAGTTTAGAAATAGAAGACCTATTTGTTTGTTTTCTAACAACAGATAATTCTAGCTCCAAGTTCTTAATCTTATCAAGTAACAACATGTTTTTAGTCTTCACCTTATTAATCGATTCATTAGCATCAAGTAATTTCAGTAACAAGTTTTTCTTATCAAATTCAAGGGAGGCAATCTTCTCTAAACCTAAATCAACACTCATTGTATCATTTGCAGCAACCTTGCACAGCTTATTGACAGCTTCTTGCAAATCAGCACACTTAAAGAATTTCCCATTAGAAGGGTTCTCTTTAACCACAACACTTTCATCAACTACAGTAGTAGCTGTGAAAGCAATGAAATTTTCATCTTTATTACTACCAGACTCGTGATTAGAAACTTCATTATCACTAAGGGTTACAACCATAGCTTTACCCTTTGATCTCAAGAATGTAGGACATTCTAATTTCACATGACCGTAACCTTGACAACCATAACATTGTTGACCTAGAGAGTTACTAGAGGTTTGACCAACTTTTTCTTTTGATTTCTCAAAATTATTAACTTTAGGTGGTTCATTCCTCTTAAAGTTTCTAGGTTTAACATTGTTTTTACCTTTTGCCCTTCTGTTGTTATTCCTAAGATAGTTTCTAAAGTTCTTGGAAAGATAAGCAATCTCTGTAGAAGAGAGTTCATCATCAAATCCATTCCCATCAACATCATCTACTGACTTAAGAGCCATTGATTTGGATTTGTTTGTCTTGGGTAGGTCTAACTCATAGGACTAGAGAAATCTTACAAGGTCATCAATAGGGATGGAGTCCACATCCTTGCTTTCAATAATGGCAGTCATTTTGGGTCTAAAGTCCTCAGTTAAGGATCTAAATATCTTCCTAACAATCTTAGGTTGATCATAGATTTCACCCAAATTATAAGGAGAGTTAACAATATCATTAAGTTTAGCATAGAATTCATCAAAATATTCATCATCAGACATTCTAATACTTTCAAATCTAGTAGTTAATTGCTGCAATTTATTAATCTTAACTGCATTTATGCCTTCATGCACAATTTGGAGAATATTCTTTGCAGTATGAGCAACCTCAACATTTGAAATTCTCTTGAATTCCTCCATAGAAATAGCATTAAAAATAGCATTCATGGCTTTGCTATTAAAGGTGGTTGCTTCTTTTTGAAAAGTTGACCACTCGCTTACAAGAGTAGTCAGTTTCTCCCATCCCTATTCAACGGAGTTCCAAACTCTCTCATCAATAGATTTCAAGAATGCATTCATCCTTACTTTCCAGTGAGCATAGTTGTTCCCATCAAAGTAAGGTGGGATCACAAAAGAGTGACCGTCTTCCATGACAACAAGGGTCAAGAATCAACTCTTAGATAAAAAAAAATCTACAAACACAATAGCTACCCTACTCTGATACTACTTGTACGTTTTTAGACCCCTGTAAACTAAATTGTTTAACCTATTTATTTAGCCAAGTGATTACTTAGATAAATTATTCAGTTCTAAGTTAACACACTAAAATCATATCATGTAAATAATGCGGAAATATAAAGAATACAACAATATGATAATCCAGGAAAACGAAACCGGTAAAAAACCTGGGGAGAATTTAACCTAGCTATCTCAAGTAGAAAACTTACTACCTCGAGTAAAAAACTTACTACCAGAGGAGAATTGAAGTTTTTACAATAGAACTTAACCACTAAAATTCTATTGCTATCTCAATTAGAAAACTTACTACCACGAGCACGTGATAGCTCTGAGTCCATGGACTACTTCTTTCTTTGATCCACTACAACCACAAGTTCTCTTACTTGTAACTTTGAGACTCCACTTAAAGGTTTTAGATCTTCTTTAAAGTTCTTTGTGCAACAACTGAAGAGATCACCAAGTTCTTGACATGAATCTTGATCTTGATAACCCTAAGTGTGTATGAAGGTAAACACCTCTAGATCTCACAAAAGGTTCAACACACAACCATCAAAAGACCTCTAAAACGTAGCTAGGGTTTTTCCTTTTATACTTGGAGTAAAACACAAAACCCTACACATCAAACGGGCTTGGGATGAATTGGAAATTCTGCAAAAAAATAAATCCGCATGTGGTTCAATCGATCGAGTCAAATTTTCGATCGATCGAGCCTTGCAAATTTAGTCCAATAATTTCTGCAATCACTCGATTCCAATTTTACAAATAGACACACTTTGAGCAAGCCTAAATCTAGATTTTATGTTTTGATCATGGCTTGCCAACACAATACAAATTGAAGTTCTAATACATTAGTTCCTAAAGTCTCAGAACCTAACCAAAAAAAAAAAAACTATTACTTTGAAAAAAAAGTTAAGAATTCAAATTCTTTATGCAATAATTATATAATAAACTCCACATTTTCATATTATTTCAGGGAAAACTCTTAAGTTTTAGGTGTTGTTACTAATAGTTTAAAATTTGTATTATTTAACTATTTTTTTAAAAAAATGACATAAATTGTACTTGAGGTTTACTTAATTAGTTATTAAAAATCACTACATAAACATTGTTGATGCCCATTTTTGATAAAGGGCCCAATAGTAGAAGAAGTCCAACAATAGAGAAGGTAAGAAGGAAAAAACAGTAAAGAAATAAGGAACAAGCCCAATGGGTTGAAATAATAGGATTGATTACCAACAGACCCACAAGAATAAAAAGAGGTAAAGAAAAAGTAAATGGGCCGAGGTAGCCCAATGAATGAAGTAGTAAGTCCATGGTATGAGAGCCCTCCACCAATACCATGCACACCAAAGGAGCTAGACGTGCTTCTAGATAAATGGATTGTAGATGGGGTTTTCAAACCCAATCAAGTTTTTGGAGAGCCTACTAAAGAAGAACAGATGGACCCATGTTTCTGCCGTCTGCATAACTATGTGCAGCATGCCACCGCAGAATGCTAGGCACTCCATAAACTAGTGCACTGCAGGATTAGAGAAGGAACTCTTGAGTTTTCCTAACCATAGGTGCAAAGGAACCCACTCCCTAATCATAAAGGGAAGGGGGTAGCATTAGTTATCATTTGCGCAGACTCAAATGAAGACGAAGAGGAAGGACCGGCTCTGCCTGCCGCAACCATCACTATCCTACAGAAAAGCTCCCAGTTCAAAAACTTGTTTGACCAACTGGAGCTCACAGCAAATAAATGAAGGATGGCCACGGAGGCTTTGGTAAGCATTGCTTCAGGAGTGGGAGTAGATGCCTTATCCTAGAAGCTCGGACTAACAGAGAATTCCTACAAGACACTAATGAGATCACTTTTAGTGATAAAGACATGGAAGTGGAATACTCATACCACAGAAAGGCTCTTTACCTAGCGGCCTCCATAAACCAAATTCCCATTAAGAGAGCTCTAGTTGACACAGGCACTTTAGTAAATCTCATCCCACTCAACACGTTGCAAGTAGCAGGAATACCAAAAAGCAAGATTCAAGGATGCCCAATGGAGGTGATGAGGTTTGGAGGAAAAGGCAAGTACACTACATGACACATACAGTTATGGCTGAAGGTGGGTCCAATAACCTCCTTAGCTCGATTCCAAGTGGTAAAGACGAAAGTTTCCTATCATATATGTACGCTTTTAGACCCCTTAACACAAGTTGTTTAACTTAGTTATTTAGCCAAGTGATTACTTATATAAATTATTCAGACCTAGGTTAACACAATAAAATCATATCATGTAAATAATGCAGAAATATAAAGAACACATGATATGATAACCCAAGAAGACCAAACTGGTAAAAAAACTGGGGAATGATTTAACTTAGCTATTCTCAAGGTAAAACAGATCCACTATGAAAGAATTGAAGTTTGTACAATAAGACTTAAACCACTAACATCGTATTGCTACCTCGAGTAGAAAACTTACTACCACGACCATGATATAGATCCCAGTCCACGGACTACTTCTTTCCGTGATCCACTGCAACTATAAGTTCTCCTACTTGTGAATTTGAGACCCCACTCAAACGTTTCAGATCTTCTTTAAGTTCTTTATGCAACAACTAAAGCGATCACCAAGTTCTTGACATGAATCTTGATCTTGATAACCCTAAATGTGTATGAAGTAAACATCTCTAGATTTCACAAGAGATTTAACACAGCACATCAAAAAGACCTATAAAACGTAGATAGGGTTTTTCCTTCTATACTTGGAATAAAACATAAAACCCTACACATCATATAGGCTTGGGCTGAATTGGAAATTCTGTAGAAAAATAAACTTGCACGAGATTTGATTGATTAATCGAGCCTTACAGATTTAGCCCAACAAATTCTACAATCACTCTATTCCAATTTTACAAATAAACACACTTTGAGCAAGCCTAAACCTAGACTCTATGTTTTAATCATGGTTTGCCAACACATTACAAATTGAAGTTCTAATACATTTAATTCTTAAAAACTTAGAACCTTACAATATACTATTGGGAAGGCCATGGCTGCACAAGCATTGCCTAATCCCATCCACCTATCATTAATGCATGATAGGTAGATTGAATGGCAGGATGACATGAATATAAGCAAACCCATCCCCGTTCAAGCAAGTAGAGGCCCATTTGGTCGAGACCATATTCTATGACGAATGGGCACCATCAGGAGAAAGTTCAGTATCTAAGCAGCATGGTACTTTTGTCCCCAAGTAGGAGAACATCTAAGATGACCTAAAAACTGATTTGAAGGAGTTGTTGATGTGAAAGAGAAAAAGGAAAGAAGCACTAACTCCAAAGCTAGACATTATGCCACATTGCGTTAGGGTCCAAACACATGACGGTAGGATAATATATAAATTATGAAGGTGCATGAGGCCAATCTGCAACATGCAAGAAGGTCCTGGAAAAGAGCCACAACATGAGACTCTAGTATGTTGTTGTAAGGTTGAATTTAATCAACAATCTTGTTGGCTTTATTCCGTGCCAAATTTGCTTGTATTTTAGCATTTAGTAATCTTGTATTTAGGTGAGAATCTTGTAAGGGTAGTGTGTGAGAAAGTGTGAAGAAATGCTCAAGATTGTGCAAAGAAACAGGAACTCGTGACTGGATCTCGCGGGTGGCTCACGGCTTGCAAGTCGCCAGAAGTTGCACACGTTCCAAGCATGTCAGAAGTTGAAGATTCGCGCCAACTATCGCACTATAGGACAAAAGTCCTAGACTGGCCAGGCCGTTAGCTCGCGGCTTGAACTCGCAACTCAACCAAGTCGCGAGGCCAAGTCGCCAACTTGCCCTGTTTGGCAAAAACTGACGTTTTACATTCCATTCTCACCCTAGTATAAATACCCCTCATTCCCATGAAATGTAGAGAGTTTCAAGAGAGAATCTTGAGAGAGAAACCCTAGAGAAAACAAAATTGCCTCATTCACAGTCTTCACCTAAGAGACTCTTCAAATTCCTCTACTCTCTTCCTCTCCATTAATACATCCTTGAGAGGTTCTTGACCAGATCATTTTCTCACCACACTCACGTCTGTGAGAAGGTTCTTTTGGTGCTAAGGGAAGCAGTTTGGAAGGGACCAATGACTATTGGTTGATGCTATGGTTTATAGTGGAATCTAGTAAGCTGGAAAAGAAAAAGGTTTGGCGCAACCTCGTTGGAGCAAGAAGCTTGGAGGGCTTAGGTACTTGGGTAGATTAGGCTTGGAGGGTTTATTGCTGTTCATGTATCCTAACTACATTTTCTAGTCGATTATTGAACACTTGGAGGGTGGCGGAGAGGTTTTGCACCAAGGGCTTTGGTTTCCTCTTTGATAACACATCGTGTGTTGTCCTTGTATTTGCATCTCTCTTCCCTTTATCTTTACTATTTAATTACTGCTGTGATTGTGATTATTAATGGTTTAGATTATTTATCAATTCTGGTATAAGCTTGTTATCATCTTCCGCACATTTATTGTTTGATATAAAGTTTGAATTGGTATTTTGTTGTTTGGGAGTCTAAACATTCATAGTGTTTTCAATGTTATTTGAACTTTCAGTTGTGTGGTCCAAGATAGCTCGAAAGAAGAAAGTGACACGGAAAGTGAAAAGAAGATTGCGACAAAAAAAGAAGTGCAAGTAATGACAGAAGAAAAGCAGGAAGAAACTGGCCTGGGCATGGACCTATAGAGGCCAAGGCCAATTTCAATAAGCTCAAAGTTGTCAGAAGAGGAAAAGGCAAAACCAATCCAACTATTAAAGGAGTTCAAAGACGTCTTTGCTTGGGATTACAGTGAAATGCCTGGGCTAGATCCCGGGTTGGTGGTTTTTGCGCTCAATGTGGATCCTAGGGCAAAGCCAGTGACCCAGCCTGCCAAGGTGTTCCACATCGAAATAGAGGAATAGATAGTAAAGGAGGAACAGAAATTATTAGCAGTCAGGTTCATCAAACCAATTCAACACCCACAGTGGCTATCCAACATAGTACCTATGAAAAAGAAGAATGGGCAGATACGATGCTGTGTCGATTTTAGAAATCTTAATCAGGTCTGTCCCAAGGACGATTCCCATTGCCTAACATGGACGTGCTAATAGATTCTGTCGTAGAAAATGCCATATTTTCCTTTATGGACAGGTTCGGTGATTACAATCAAATTTGGATGGCACTGAAGGATGCAAAAAAGACTGCTTTTGGAACGCCTATCAAGAATTTTTATTACACAATGATGCCATGCAGACTAAAAAATTCAGGCGCAACTTATCAACGCACCATGACAACCATATTTAACGACATGATGCACCGAGAAATGGAGGACTATGTGGATGACATAGTGGTAAAGTCGAGAATGCGAGAAGATCATGTCAAGGTGTTAAGAAAGGTGTTTGAAAGATGTAGACTTTTCATGCTAGGGATGAACTTGTTGAAGTGCACCTTTGGAGTATCTGCTGACAAATTTCTGGGATTTTTGGTCCATAGTCGAGGGGGTAGATGTAGATCCAACCAAAGCAGTTGCAAAAGCAACTATGAAGCCACCAGCCACAGTCAAAGAGTTGAAAAGTTTTCTAGGCAAGGTCTCTTACATCAGGAGGTTTATCCCTGGTTTAGCATTAATCACTTCGTCTTTTCCAAAGTTACAAAAGAAAGGATAAGGTTTTAAGTGGGGGGATGCACAACCTAAAGCTTTTCAAAAGCTACAACAAATTACGATGAACCTTCCTATAGTGCAAGCTCTAGTTTGCAGGAAACCGTTACTATTTACCTAACCTCAAGCCTGTCTGCCATTGGGGATTTGATAGCCCAGGAAGATGGAGGCGATGTTGGTCAGCCAGTCTATTATATAAGTTGTGCCCTGAAGGATGCTAAGATTCGTTATCCCAGGTCAGAAAGGTATGCTTAGCAATCGTTTATGCATCGCAAAGACTGCACCATTACTTTTTGGCTTATAAGGCACATTTGATGATGAAGTCCCATGCGATCAAAGCGCTTCTTCAACAACCCATTCTATCTAGCATAATATCTCAGTGGTTATTACAGTTATCATAGTATGACTTAAAAGGGGGGACACCCAAAGCGATAAAGAGTCAGGCCATAACAAACTTATTGGCCCAATTTCCAGGAGAAAAGGAGTTCCCGTTAGACGATGAAGTACCAGGAGAAGTAGCTACGGTAGAGGTGGCCACAGAAAAGTGGGTCATGAAGTTTTATGGTTCCTCTATGGCCAACTCAGGAGGCATAGGAGTGTTCCTTTATCACAATGGTGAAGAAACCATGGCACTCTCATTCAAGTTATAATTTCCATGTTCAAACAATACAGCGGAATATAAGGCTTACTTGACGGGGTTGGCAACAACCCCCGAGATGGGGATAAAAAACCTAAGGGTGATAAATGACTCCAATTTGGTAGTTTGCCAAGCTAAAGGGAGTTTTTCTATAAAAGAACCAAGTTTGGCCCCATACAAGACATTGGCCGAAAGGATGGAGGAAAAGTTTTGTACATGTGAAATAGAGCACGCTTAGAGGAGCGAGAACCAGTACGTGGATGCACTAGTCACGTTGAGCTCGAAAATAGCCTTTAAATGAGGCAATGCCAGAGTTGAGATTAATGAGCAAAGGGAATCCATAATTGAAACACTCTTGGAAAGGCTTTTGGAAAGGTAGGAATGCGAAGAGGATTGAAGGGCTCCCATAAGGGAAGCCTTGTTGAAGGAAAAATATGTGGAAGAATTGAAGACATTAAAGGACTATATTTTGATGAAAGGAGAGCTATACTGTAGAATGCTAGGAGGAATTCTATTAAGATGTGTAGGGCACAAGGAGGCCCAAAGAAAGCTAGAGGAAATGCATGGCAGAACTTGTGGGTTTTATGATGAGGTTAGCCTATACCAAAGGTTGCAGAGAGTGGGTTTCTACTAGCCAAATATGGGAAAAGACGCAGACCTGATCCAAACCCAGTGTAAAGCCTACCATCTGGTTGTAGAAAGGGAAAAGAGTTATGTTGTGTTTACCACGGAGGATTGGAGAAGCTCGTTCATAAGATACTTGATAGAATGTGTCCTGCTATAGAAACATAGAGAAAGGTATAAACTTAAGAAGCTAGCATCCTGTTACTTCCTACATGAAGGAACAAGCCAATTTGATCCATACCTATCCATAAAGCTTGCAAAGCATGGTCACTCCATAACCCTTCCACACCTGGGGGCTTGACTTGATGGGACCAATCAATCCACCTTCCAATAGGTACATATGGATCCTTATGACCACAGAGTATTTCATCAAATGGGCAGAGACCATACCACTTCACAAAGCCAACAAAGGAGTTGTAGTAAATTTCATCAAAGAAAACATAATTGTTTGATTTGGGGTACTTCATAGAATCATAAGCAACAATGGTACACCCTTTGTAAACAGAGAAGTGAGGAAAATGCTAGAATTCTACCAAGTGAAGCATCACCGGTCATCTCCTTATTACTCACAAAGGAATGGGCAGGCAGAGCAACAAACAAAACCCTCATTAAGATCATTAGCAAAATGAGTCAGGAATATGGTGGAGGTTGGGTGACACACCTGCCAGATGCATTATGGGCTTACCAAAATTCACCCAAACCTGCTACAGAGTTCTCCCCCTTCTCCTTAGTATATGGGACAGAAGTGGTAAACCCGACAGAAGTAATTATACCATCTTTAAAGGTTTTGTAGATGCAAAAGAAGGAAAAGGAGAAGGAAGTCTTTATGGCAGAAAGATGCAACGACCTAGAAGGATTGGATGAGAAGAGAGAGGAAGCCTAACAGCGTAACTGCAGATACAGGCAAAGAATGATCGAAGCTTATGACAGGATAATTAAAGAAAGAGTATTTATAGAAGGACAACTTGTGTTGAGGATAGCAGACCATGATAGGTGAAGTATGGCAGTATCATCTAAATTCTCTCTAAAGTGGGAAGGACCCTTAGTGGTAAGCGAAACGCATGCAAGTGGGTATTATCGCCTAACCCAAATGGATGAAAAAGATATAATGGACCCCATTAATGGCAAGTGGTTGAAACGCTATAATGCATAAGGAAACATTATGTAATCATTCATTTTCTTTCTTGTTTTATTTTTCTTTTCCCCAAGTGACCACCCTTACAAAGGATACGATGTCACAAGAAAACATTGTAGCATGTTTTACTTGTAACTCATGTTTAAAAGCAAAAAGCAGAAAGTAATGAAGATCATGCATGAAGTATTAGCAGGAATATATTGTATCATAAAGCATAATAATAGTTGTAGCAGATATAGAATAATAGATTACAAACCAAAATGTATAAGTCATAACAAACTTATCAAAATCAGTCATAACTGTTGAAGAAATTGTTAGGACATATGTGATTCAATGTTAGGAACATATGTTACTATTTTATATAATTGGCTAATCATTTGACAAAAAACACTTTACTTGTAATTGGGTAGATCTAGTATGTGTTTAATGCTTTAAGAAACAAGGTTTCAAGTTCAATTGTTAAAGCCTTGCAAGTCTATCCAAGAATCAAGTGAAGAAGTGTTGTTCATTAAAGCTCAACAGCTAGTATCTATCAAAGTTTAAAAGAGTTGTTTTAGCTTGAGACTCGACAGTTGCTCGACAAATAGGGTATTCGTCGAGATTTATGAAGTTCTGATTTTCAATTCTAATTTTCATCCAATCCATGAATGTATGTTTAGGGTTTTCTTTTCTTACAACCCTAAACATATATAAGGATTATTTTAAGGGCCAAAAAAGGTTACGCACAGTTGCACAAAGCACAATTCCACAAGTTTGAAGAAAAGTGTAACCAGAAACCTAGTTTGCCCTAGTTCTTCTTTCTCTTGAAGAAGCTACTGTGTGTGTACACCATAGGGTTTTATGACCAAACAACTTCATGATCTTCATCGTGTGATGAACTGAAGAACTTTACAGCCAACATCCTTCTCAAGTTGGTAATCAAGTCGCGTACTGGGATTCGCACATCTATTGGTTAGTCAAGTACTATAAGCTGTGCATTGGAAATGAGAGATTGTCACTACAGAATAAGTCCAATTGGGTATTGGTGTAAGGGTTCAACTGTAGGTTGGTATAAGGTACTGGGATTCCTTTACTTGTAACAGCTTGTTTTGATAATAGTTGATTCTTAGGAGTGGTGACTTTAAAATCACCTGGTAGGGTTTTTGCCATGTAGGTTTTACCCATTCGTAAACAAATCACCGTGTTAATTTATTTTTCGCTGTATACTTAGTTTAATTGTTGATTTGTTTGTGCTACCACACATCTTGCATGTTAATTTGATTAATTAATAAACTTGGCTAATTAATCAATTAATATATCACAAGGGGTCAATATATTCTTGGCTTATAAAGTGGTATCAAAACAGGCACACCCTGATTAAGGTTAATCTTTGCCGTGTGATCCATTGACCCCTATTTGTTATGGATAGAGGATAGTCTCTTATTATACGTCCTTTATTTGATGGCACTAATAATGCATACTGGAAAGTGCGCATGAGAGTTTTCTTGCAATCTTTAGATGAGAAACTATGGCAAGCTGTGGAGATAGGCTGGACCAAGCCTACGGAAGCACTGGCTGACTGGGGATGATACAAAGATCAAGGCAACAAACTTCAATAGCAGCGCATTGAATGCTTTATTCAGTGCAGTCACAAATGAGGAATTCAAGAAGATATCCTCTACTGAAACTGCAAAAGAAGTATGGACCATTCTCTAGACAACCTATGAAGGAACCAAGGCTGTCAAGGATTCAAATTTTCAGAGGCTCACTATAAGTTTTGAAAAGATCAAGATGGAGGAGGATGAGTCATTCGATGAGTTCTATGCCAAGCTTAATGACATAATGAACTTAGCTTTTAACCTTGGGGAAATTATTCCTAAACCCAAGATTGTGAGAAAGGTGCTCAGATATCTACCTAGGAGATTCCATGCCAAAATCACTGTCATTGAGGAATCAAAGGACATTGACAAAATTCCTTTGATAAAGTTGGTTAGCAATCTGTAGACCTATGAGTTGGGTTTGATAAGGATTGGAAAATCAAGCAAGAGCAAGAGTATGGCATTGAAGGCCAAAAGCAGTGATACTGATGATGAAGATTCTAAGATGAATTCCTACATCACCAGGCAATTCAAGAAGTTTATGAAGAATGCTAATGCAAAGGACTTTGATGAGGACCATAGACAACCGAGTTCTTCTCAATTTAAGAGCCAAGACAAAGGGAAGAAGGATGCTAGGGATGGTGATCAGTACACTGTTCCCTCAGGACCAAAGTGCTTTGGGTGTCAAGATTTCGGTTATATGAAACAAGAGTGCCTTACGTATCTCAAGACCATTGAGAAGAGCAAGGCACTTGCCACTATGTTAGGTGACACTAAGCTTGAGGATAATTTTGGTAATGAGGATGATGGAATCCTAAATGCCTTCACTGCCATCGTAAATCCTACTGAAAAGATTGTTGACGATGTGGATGAAGAAGAGGAATTGGTGGAGTCTAAGTTTGAAAAGATGGATGAGCAAGATGACATCCACACAGCCTATGCAAAGTTATAAAAGGTCTTAGAAAAGCATAAGAAGTTGTACAGGTTGGCCACCAAGAAGCTTAGTGATGTGGAGCTTGAGTGAGAAGAAATCTCTACAAAGTTTGATGAAGCCAATGAAACTATTAGAGCACTAAGATTTAAGAATAATTTCTTGGCTGAGAAAACCAAGAAGCTTGAGGCAAAACTGTTCCAAGTCGGAGCTCAGCTGCAAAGGACTTCAAGAGCTAAGCTCGATGAGATGCTCAGTCTTCAGAAATCTGTTTTCAATCAAATCGGTTTAGGGTATGATTTCTTTTCTCCTATTATTGCTTCTACCAGTACTACTATTTTTATTCCTCCGGCTGATAATGTTAAAACTGAGAACAGTAATGTTAAGAATGAATTAGCTAGTGAGAACATAGACAATGGTAAATCTATCTTAGGAGCACCCCCTAAGCAGGATAAGAAAGAAGTTAAAAACCCTAGGGCTACGAAAGGAAACTCTCAAAAGCCAAAACAGAAAAAGCAGCATTTCTATTATCACTGTGGTGCAATTGGACATACTCGACCAAATTGCTATAAGTGGCTAGCCACTCAACAGAGCAACAACATGATTGTGTCGGGAAACCATAATCAGCTTCCATCCTCTTTTACTCCTCTTGGAGATATTTTCAAAACCCTCATGTTTCTTTCAAACTTGAATAGTTTATGTTAGGTTCTAAAGATTTAGGAATTTATGTATTTAGAACTCTAATGTGTAGTGTTGGCAAACCATGATCAAAACAGGTTGTTTAGTCTTGTTTAGGCTTGCTCAAAGTATGTTTATTTGTAAAACTGGAATCGAGTGAGTGCAGATTTATTGGACTAAATCTGTAAGGCTCGATCGATCGAAAATTAGACTCGATCGATCGAACCACGTACAGATTTATTTTTCTGCAGAGTTCCAGTTCAGCCCAAACTCTATTTAAACGTCTTGGGGTTCAAGTAAAACACTTCTATATAACAATAAGACTGTCCACAAAATGGACGGATCATCCCATGAGGATGAAAACTTAAGTCCACATAATGGACGGACTGATAAGACTGTCCACAAAACGGACGGATCATCCCAAGAGGATGAAAACCGAAGTCCATATAATGGACGGACCAATAAGGCTGTCCACAAAGTGGACGGGTCATCCCAAGAGGATGAAAACTTAAGTCCATATAATGGGCGGATCAATAAGACTGTCCACAAAATGGACGGATCATCCCATGAGGATGAAAACTTAAGTCCATATAATGGACGGACTGATAAGACTGTCCACAAAACGGACGGATTATCCCAAGAGGATGAAAACCGAAGTCCATATAATGGACGGACCAATTAGGCTGCCCACCAAGTGGACGGATCACCCTAAAAGGATGAGAGCCTAAGTCCAGATAATGGGCGAACTAATCAAGTTATCCCCGAAATGGACGGACCATCCCATGAGGATAAAAACCTTTAGGCCGAGTAGTGGACGGACCAGTAGCGTCGTCCATAAGCGGACAGGCCAACCCAAATATACGGACACTACTAAGTCCGTATAATGAGCGAACCCAGGTTAACGTCCACTAGTTGGACAGAACTCACAAAGGAAACAAGTACGATACCCGACGGACTGATACAAAAAACAGTCTACCCAACGGGTGAATTCAAGATTATGCATAACGGGCATGTTCAATAAACAATCTACCCAACGGATGGATTCAAATTATACATGACGGACATGTTCGAACCATTCAAAAACAAATAGTATGTAAGGACGTACCATAATAAGCAGGACGGAGCTCACTTAAACATGAAAATGCGATAAAAATAAAAACATGCATTCCAAAAAAGATAAAACAGAAGGTCAACGGACCCAGCACGAAATAAGCATGCTGAACGGTCAATGTATAAATAGTCCCCGTAAAACATGACGGGTGTTTTAAATTGTTCCACACTTACCAAAAAAAAAAAAAAAAAAACTAAGTTATTACAAAGCAAAATCAAGCTCCGTCTCCCTCTTTATCTGGACGGTCCTCAACATCTTTAGCTTTGCTGTCCGCAGCAGTGTGATCCATTGGAGCTTCACGGACAAGGCCATCCTCGTCAAAGAGAGCATCAGTGTCCTCCGTCTGAGCGGGCTCCGGGGCAGAGACGGAGACGGCGGACAAGTCTAGATCTGGGTACAACCTCCTCACCTGACGGAGAGCATCGTCGAACCCGTCGTTATAAACCAGACTCAGCTCCGCGATAACCTCGTTGGAGTCACGGTACTCGCGTACGGCGTCCTCCTTGGCATGACGGACTTCATTGTCTTTGTCCACCAACTCCTTTTTCAGACCCTCCATCAGCTGAACGGCCTCATCCCGGGCAGTCTCGGCCATCCTCAGTTTCTTTTCCTGGGTGACCTTCCAGGCCTTCAGGTCAAGCAGCTCCCCCTCCGTCATCTTGGCCTTCTCCCGGAGTCTCCCAATGGTCGTCTCGTGGTTGAGACACCGTCCCATGAGGCCTTTCATCATGATCATAGACTGAGGACGACAAAAATAAGTTAGCAAAATATAAGTCAAAAATTGATGAACGGATGGACTATGGACGATGGAACATTACCTAGGCAATGCTGAAGAGGCCCGTCTCCCCCATCACCTCCGTCGAGTGATTCCCAAGATCCTCGTAGTCGTCGGTAGTGATGATCGACGATAACTTTTCCAAGGCATACTTAGAGTCCTCGCGGAGTAAGACGGGAGGTTTTTTCTACTCGCCTGGCTGACCCGTCATCAGCCCCTTGCCTTTGCCATGCTTGGTCGGAGTAATTGATTTACTCCCCTCAGCCATCAAGCCCAGGACCGGGTCCAAAGGGACCTTGGGCTGCTTGGGTGGACGGTCGCTTTTCACGGGCAGCTTCCTCTTTAAGGATGGCTTGCTGGAGCCCGTCCCTATGGGATCCGTCCCTGCCTGCTTGTTCTTCGCGGCTTGAAGTCTTATGGCTGCCCTCCTCTTCGCATCCTCCATCTCTGAAAAAAGGATGACGGACTAAGGAACAATAATAATGATACAAAAAAAAAAAAAAGGTCAAGAGGGTAGACGGACTTACGCAGACGGGTCTGTTTCTCGTACTTTAATGCCGCCGGGGTGGGCTCGGGACCGTCACAATACCAATAGATAGTATTGAGGTTGACGAGCTTAGCCCACGTCCTCTCCTCTGGTGTTGTCTTGGAAAAAATTCTCTCGAGGAAACTGAATTCCTCAAGTGTAACTTGGGGACGCCGTCGAACTGCACCATAGAAGACGGAGATCAGAAACATTACAAATTACTAAAAGTGTACGGAGTGATTTATGACGGACCATACCAGATGAGTTTAAAATGCCCCAAACTGTGTCGACGGGCATGAAGTCCGTCTCCCCTGGATGACTCATCCAATCATCTCCTTCCATAAAGAAGTAACGACTCTTCCAATCCCTATTTGAGTCCGGGGTCTCATAAATAACTTTCAGAACGGGACTTCTAGGGACAAAGCTGTACATACCCCTTGACTTGTCTATCTCGTCCGGACGGTAGCAATGGAGAAACTCTCTTATTGTAAGCCTTCTTGCTCCGTCCGACATGGCTCCGTACAGGACCTCCATGGCGATAAATACTCTCCAGGCGTTGGGGGACACCTGGCTGACGGATATTCCTAGGTAGCTTAAGAGTTCACGGTGTAGCGAACTCAATGGGAACCTCAACCCAGCCTTAAGCACTTGCTCGTACACGCCCACTCCGTCCACTCCTTCGTAATAATATTTTTCTGACATATAAGGTAGACGGAGTGGGATGTGGTCAGGAATTTGGTAGCGGTCCCGTAGTGTGTTGAAGTGACCCTCCTTGATGGTCGACGTAAAAGCATGGACCGTCCACTCTGGGGGCAAAATGAACTCCCTTAGTCCATCAACCCCCACGACGGACCTCACTAGTTGCTCTTCGTCGTCTGACACCTCTTGGACTTTGATCATCTCCAGGCCCCCATGTGTTGAGGACGAGGAAGATGATGACGGACTACTCTCGCTCGGGACGTCATGGTCTTTGGGACCTGACGGGTAAACCCCTTCGTAATCCGCCCCGTCGGGAACGACCGACTGGTTACTTGACGCACTAGACATGGCCTACATGTAATGACAAAACCTAAGACTCTGACGGGGTTGGAAATAACGACGGACACATGGAGTACAAATAAATGCAAAAGGAAAAAGAAATGACGGATATAAAATAACTCACCAGAAGCTTGGTGTTGGGTGCGACGAGCGACGGATGCTTGAGTGAACGGATTGTGCTCTGACAGACGTGACGGAATTGCTCTGACAAATCTTTTCTAGCAGCAAGTGGGGAAATGAGGGGCGGAGGACTGATATTTATACTGGGAGTGCACGGAAGACGAAGCGACGCCTCGTTCCAAAACAACAGCCACTGACAGGATGACACTTGGCACAACACATTAATGCATCAGCTCCTGATCCAGCAGTGTACGGATGAAAATTTACGGACATAGGTGTCCTGTGTGCCAGACCGAGTTTTAGATCCGTCACCCCATAGGTCCGTTCAGGATTGCTGACGGACCCATCGGGTGAGGGGGCAACTGAAAGGGACAATATCTTGGAATGTTTTATGTGACTGAACGGATCGAATAAGGCCCGCTTATGCCCGAATAAACGGATCCGTCATTTGCACGGGCCTCTATTGGACGGACCTGACGTGAACGGGCCGGATATGGACAGAGTGAAGGATGGTGGGCTAGTTGTCCATGGGCCTGTTGAGCCCCTGATGGGGAATATTTTGACCCACTCTCATAAGGGCCCAAATAGAGTTCTTGCGCTAGTAGGACTCTGGAAATCTTATATATATTTGGTAAAAATCTTCCGCACAAGGAGGAGACTTATTCATCACGTTTAGGATTCTACAAGGAGAGTCCTATAAGGAAAAGACTTCGGCGCCAAGAAAGGGATGTCAACCTCAAGCCACTATAAAAGCCCCAATACCCTCACAAAGCCGAGGTACGCATAATTAACCCCTCTCTAGCACTCTAGAGTTGTGAGAATACTTTCTGACTTAACCTTCGGAGGGTGTTTGGCCGACACCACACCGGTATCCTTCGGTAGGTTTTCTCTTTTGTTTCGCGCAGGTTGGCATACGAAGCGAAAGGAGTATCGTGCGACTCATTGGTGAATTTTCTTGATTCATCAAAAACAATTTTTTTTTTCTTTTTATAAGAAAACATCAAAACAAGTTAATAATGTTTAATTATAAACTCTCTTTTTAGAAGTTCTTATTCTAAGTCCCATGTGTCAAACCAAAGTGATATAGTGAATAATGAAGAAATTAGTATGATGAATATCGAGAGAAATGAGAAATCTACAAGATTGGAATATACTGTAATAGTGTCATTACCTACTAATTATACAAATATATACAATCCATCTTTTCAAAATTATCATTTTTAATTGTAAGAATATATAATAATATAAGCACCAATCAATTTCAGTAGCATTAGTGAAAATTGAGGTGGTTATTTAACATATCATTTCTTTATACTGTGATCTCACATTCTTTTCCTCCCATAATTTCCTAAGTAAATTATAAATGTTATTAACTCGACTATAATTCAAAATTCTTCATCTAATAAAAGTCCTCCAAATTTATAAAATTCCCAATTTTCCTTTTCACTTTTTAAGGAGTGAAATTCACTGACCTACTTATTTTCAAGGACAATTAGATCCACTAGGCTAATTCCCATGTTAGTCTCTCTTTTTAACTCTGTTTTCAATTTATTATTATTATTATTATTATTTTATGTAAAGAGATTTGAATTGTTTTTAATTATTGAATTGGGGCTCTCGTTTAACACTGCTTCAAATTTAATGATTATAAAATTGGTTAGTTTATAATGATGTAGCGATTGCTTGAGGGTTAATGCACAATACCTTATGCAAACCCATTTATATATTAGTTACTTGTTGGTAACTAAATTTATATTAGATACAATGTATAACTTTTTTCTATTATAAGTTAGAGTGTTACGTGTTGATCCTATACTATAAACATTAATTAGATACTAAACAATATTTTCAAGAAGGTGGGATTATCTTAATATAAGTCAAATAATGAATTTTTATTTAGTTACTATATCTCAATAATTCTTGACCAAACTGTGCTTCGTTCTGTACACTATTTGACATGAAGCTATAATAGTTAGTTCATGGCATATTTCACAGTTTACAAATACAAGCAGAGAAAAATGGCAAAAGATTTTTTCTCTCTCCCGCTGGGAGAGAGAGAAGTCTTTCTCTCTCCCTCAGTAGGAGTTTTTGCTTTCTCTTGCCTGGTACAAGCTCTCTCTCCCAATTCGGGTAGTTTGTCTAAATCTTTGAAGCTTTCAAGGTCCCCTCAGCAACATGGATCTAGCTACCACTGGGGGACTTCTGATTTTTCTTCTCACCATGGTTAAGGAAGTTGTTTGCGCCGCTACAACCATGAGATCGGACAGCCTTGATGTGCACGTGCGAGCTTCCAAGTCCACTCCAAGATCTGCCTGGAAGATGGGTTTGGATCTAAGGTATGTAGATAGAGGAATAATGATCTTCCAGTTCATCAGATCGAGCCTTCAATCGGAGTGGCTTCCTTCCTTTTGCTCTATTTGTGGTGTTTTGGGTTTTGGTGGGTTTCTCGGGTCTGAATTTCAAGATCTAGCCGATTGGAGGATGGGGGTTATTGTGAAACATTGTGCTGCTTGCTGAGGCGGGTTGGAGGAAGAACGAAGAGAGGAAGATTCCGGTCAAAGTTCGGCGGCTGTTGGTCCGTGCCTGGGTATGGAGAAAGCCAGAAGTTCATCTGTGCTGGCAGTCTGCTCCTTAAGCCTAGCACCTTCCTCTGTTGAGCACACAGGGTTTCCCTTTGGTCCTCTGAGGACAAAAATCGGTTTTGGGCTTTCAATTGTTTTCTTCTTCGGCCAAAGGACTTCCCTGTCCGAATACCACAAGTAATTTCTCTCCTTTTAATGAGCCCACCACTTGAGCCAAAGCAAAGAGATCCCAAATGGTTAATAAGCAAACTCTTAAATTTTGCTGTGCTCTTGGGTTCTTTGAGGAGTGTGGTGTGATATTGTCTGTATTGTCTGTGTTCTTCTCCAGTGATTGTATGCCATCTCTGTTGTAACTTTCCTTTAAGTTGAATGAATATTTCATGTTTCTTATCAAAAAAAAAAATGGCAAAAGAGAAAAAATTACTAGTTACACGATGCACCTGGGCTGGTCATACATGTCATTGAACGTGGGCCTAAAACTAATTCATGGAACAAAATTATTTAAAATAAAAGCCTAATCCATTACCAATTTAATACTCTGCCATTTTTGAACCAAAGGTTAAGGGGGTGGTTGGTAGAGTAGTTTGAAAATTGTTGTTTATAGTTTTTTGAAATATATGTGGGTGAAAAAGTGTATTGAAATGCGTAAAATACTGTTTAAAAACTAAAAAATGTTGTTTGAAATGACAAACCAAACGGGACCTAAATCTCTCCATTACTTTCGCAAATAATTCACAACACGCCAACAACAATCCAAAAAGAAAAAAAATTACAGTACATTTTTGCTATATTCACTTTCCGGGTACAAAGTTTGTGGCATAGGCCCAAGCATTGTTGTTAACTGGGTCAGCAAGGTGGTCTGCTAAGTTTTCTAAAGGGCCCTTTCCAGTCACTATGGCTTGAACAAAGAAACCAAACATGGAGAACATAGCCAATCTCCCATTCTTGATCTCCTTCACCTTAAGTTCAGCAAAGGCCTCTGGGTCATCAGCAAGGCCCAATGGGTCAAAGCTTCCACCTGGGTAAAGTGGGTCAGTCACCTCACCGAGCGGCCCACCAGCAATACGGTAACCCTCAACAGCACCCATCAAAATAACCTGTGTGGCCCAGATGGCCAAAATGCTCTGTGCATGGATCAAGCTTGGGTTGCCCAAGTAGTCAAGCCCACCCTCGCTGAAGATTTGGGCTCCAGCCTTGAACCAAACAGCCTCACCGAACTTGACACCGTTGCGGGCCAAGAGCTCAGGGAAGACACACCCAAGAGCTCCAAGCATGGCCCATCTGCAGTGGATGACTTCAAGCTCACGGTTCTTGGCAAAGGTTTCAGGGTCAGCAGAGAGTCCAGCAGTGTCCCAACCATAGTCACCAGGGAATTCTCCGGTAAGGTAAGATGGGGGCTCACCAGAGAATGGGCCCAAGTACTTGACACGGTCTGGGCCGTACCATGGGCTTCCAGAGGAAACTTGCCTGGAGGCTGTTTTCCTCATGGTGATACGTCCAACACTGAGCTCGGAGGTGGATGGGGCAAGCTGTACTGCCTTGCCTGCAAATGATGGAGAAGAGAGAGCCATTGTTGAGGCTGCCATTGTTGAACTGAAAGACTAGTTTGGAAAATTAATGGGCCTTTTTTCTTGTGGTGAAGGAAAGAGTGGTTGATACAGACAGTATTTAAAGTGGGCTTGTGAGCTAGGATCCTTATCCTATGTTATCTAAATCTTCAATCCTATTGGGTGCTGAAGATTTTGCTTCTGTTTTTATTTGTCCACCTGGCAGGCTCTAATCCACCAATTACTTAGATTCATTTTGCAGGTTCTAACCAATACATGCGCACCACGTAGAGCTTTCAGATTACACTCATCTGATCGAGAGAGAATCAATTTTCTGAAATAAATATTTAGAACTCTTTTTTTTTTTTTTTTTTAATTAAGAAAATTTGGAACACGCTAATTTCAAATTAGAAGCAACGTGGCAATGAAATGTATGGAGGGTGGAAAAAAGTGATTTCGGACTACATGGTTGTATCCTATGCTTTCATCTAATTGGATACAACTTTGACATGATTAAAATGTAAAAATAAATTGTCCCATTTGATAACATTTTTATTTTATAACTTCATATATGTTATGATTTAATAAGAAGTTATATGTCTTTAAAATATTGTTTAATGGAGAAGTAAGTTTCCTAAGTAACTCTAACTTTGATAGACAAATGGATGTTATAGATACAAAGAATTTGGTCCTTTCTTTATTTATAAAAGAAACATTCAACTACCTCATCACATACACTGAAAAGTAAAATAAAAAATAAAAAAGGTTAAGAGAGAGAAACCAATCCTATAAGGGCAAAATAAAAAATTTTGGTGAATAGCATGCAGCTGAAGTAAATTAGTTAAGTAAACTATTTTTGAAACTCGAGTTTGACAAACTTAAGTTCCAAGTAGTATGCACCAATACTGATCGAAACTCGAGTTTGACAAACGCGAGTTCCAAAAATAGTTGACTTAACTAATTAATTTCGTCCGTGTGCTACTTTCCTAAATTTTTTCTAAAAACATGTCATTTGGCAAATTTTGCCAATCCTATAAGAATTAAGTACATTTTATACTAAAACTTGATCTTAAGAAACGTTTTGCAATGGATCAAAGTAAGCTTTGTAATTAATTTGTATAGTTGTGAAATCATAATAATTCAAGATCCTAGAATTTATATTTTGGTTGTTTATAATCTAACAACATAAAGAAAACATTTACATGTGGTATCAGAACTTGTGTTTTAGAATTATCGTGTTTTCCATTAAAAGATTTATAAACAATTATAGTTTCCATTATCATGACTGTGATTTTGGATTTGTGAAAGCAATTAATGTATTTTATATGATCATGGATCAAGTTTGGATAATATGAACTTTGTTTTTCCATTAGTTAATAAATTTGGGGTATTACGGATTTCTACGATATTTGGTTCTAGTTTATTTAATTGTTTCTTTAAAGATTAACAACTTTAACGTTTAATGTTAAAAACTCAAATCTTAAAATTGAGAATATAATACTATTTAACACTCATGAATAGTTATGGTATAAATTCTTTTATACTTTGATATTGCCAGTTATTGTTAATTATTAATTTTTCTGCCTTATGTTCACTTTTTATATGCAATGAATGTTAAATTGTTGAATTTAGTTTATTTAATGTTGTAATAAACTACTAATATTATCAAGACTATAACTTATTGTTCCATCAAGTATTTCATTGATGTCTTTTATGAAAGAGGAGACTTATTTGTTTCAATGTAAACATGTATAGCACAAACTCTTATATCTGTATTTCTATAATGTATCCCATTAATTTAGTGTTTATGCAAGGCCATTAATTTTGATTTGGAGTCTATATTTTGATACGTATTGGTAGTCGCCAAAGTGGCCCAATCGAAATGACGCATAGATAACAAGTCAAAAATAATTGAAATTTAACACATATTCCCTAGTGTTAAAAATTAGTGACTTTGCAAATCACAATTCTTTAATCATAAGAATATTAGGTTGGCCCAAAGGTGCACCACTTTCAAGTGATTAATAAATTGGAATATGATAGTTGATGAATATTCATGGTTGAGATTGGAATGGATACCCAAAAGTAACAGACCAACTTAATTATTAATATTTTATTAATTAGTTCTAGTAGGTGAAAGGGAATCACAATAACTATTTAATAGTTTACCATAAGAATAGCCCAAAGGTGATTACGATACTATTTATCATTGTTTAAACATGTGTTTCATTTTGGTTTATTGTTCCTTAATCAATAACTCTTAGCACTAATGTAGTGAGCATATATTATTACTTTGTTTGCAATATCAATCCTTGTTTCACTGCATTTGCATGCTTCGTCTATTCCCATGCTAAATGGAACAAACTTCTCAAATTGAAAAGAACAAGTTTAGTTTCACCTTGGTGTACTAGATCTTGACATAGCACTTGGATCTGAGAAACCGCTTACTCTTACTGATACAAGCAGTGTGGAAGAAAAGACTTTGTACAAAGCATGGGAAAAATCAAATAGACTAAGTATTATGTTTATGTGAATGAACATAGCAAACAATATCAAGACAATACTTCCTAAAACTGACAGTGCAAAATAATTCCTTTCAAATGTGGAAAACCGTTTCAAAATAGCTGACAAGTCCCTTGCAGGGACATTAATGGCTAAACTCACCACCATGAAATTTGATGGTAAGCGTGGGATACAAGAGCATGCCATTGAAATGACTAATTTGGCTGCTCAATTAAAGACTTTAGGGATGAATGTGGATGAGTTTTTTCTCATTCAATTTATATTGAATTCCTTACCTCCTCAGCATGGGCCATTTCAAATTAATTACAACACTATGAAAGATAAGTGGAATGTAAATCAATTGGCCGTTATACTTAATCAAGAAAAGGCAAGACTCAAGCAACTTGAACAACATTTAATTCATCACATAAATCAAGAAGCTGAAAGAAAATGGAGGAAGCCTAAAAAAGGCTTAAAGCATGGATCATGCAAAACAAGTGATCCTAATCCAACTAGTTAGCCACAAAAGAAGGAAAATGACGATTATAAATGTCACTTCTGTAAAAAGACGGGACATTTTAAGAAAGATTACCCAAAATGTAGGCAATGGTTCAAAAGAAAAGGTAAATCTTTAATTAAAGGTTATATTTCTATATGTTTCGAATCAAACCTAACTGAAATTCCTTCTAATATTTGGTGGCTTGATTATGGAGCTACTACTCATATTTCAAATACGATGCAGGGATTTCTTTCAATCCAGACCATAAATCCAAATGAGAATTTTGTATTGATGGGAAATCGGGTGAAAGCACCAATTGAAGCCATTGGTACTTATCGTTTATTTCTAGATACCAATAAACACATAGATTTGTTTCAAACATTTTATGTTCCTTCTCTTTCTAGAAATTTAGTCTCTTTGCCTAAACTTGATATTTTGTTTCAAACATTTTATGTTCCTTCTCTTTCTAGAAATTTAGTCTCTTTGCCTAAACTTGATATTGATGGATATTTCATAAATTTGGGAATAAAAGTTTTACTTTATTTAAAAATATCTCTTTTGTTGGTTCCGGTATTCTTTCTGATGGTTTGTACAAATTTAACATTCATGATGAATTTGCTAAAACCCTTCTCACCTTGCATCATAGTATTGGTACTAAACGTGGCCTAATTAATGAAAATTCCTTGAATTTGTGGCTTAAAAGGCTGGGACACATTTCCAAAGAAGGGCTAGAGAGACTAGTAATAGATGGGATTCTCCCAAACCTAAATTTTATTGATCTCGGTGTGTATGTGGATTTATTAAGGGCAAACAGACCAAACATACTAAGAAAGGTGACACAAGAAGTACAAAGCTTCTTGAAATTATCCATACAGACATTTGTGGGCCTTTTGATGCTCCATCTTTCCGTAAAGAAAAATATTTTATCACCTTTATAGATGATTTTTCACGTTATACTTATATTTATTTATTGCATGAAAAATCTCAAGTAGTGGAAGCCCTTGCAATGTACATTACTGAGGTAGAAAGACAATTAGAAAGAAAAGTGAAAATCATTGGATCAAATAAAGGTGATGAATATTATGGAAAGTATGATGAACTAGGGCAATGCCCAAGCCCATTTACTAAATTCCTTGAAAAGCATGGCATTTGTGCACAATACACTATGCCAGGAACACCACAACAAAATGGTGTAGCTAAAAGACGCAATCATACTATAATGGATATGGTTAGGAGTATGTTAAGTAATTCCAAATTATCCTTATCATTGTGGATGTATGCTCTTAAGACCGCTGCATACTTATTAAATCGAGTTCCTAGTAAGGCAGTTCCAAAAACCCATTTTGAACTATGGACAAGAAGGAAACCGAGTTTAAGACACCTGCATATTTGGGGTTGTCTAGCAAAGGGTAGAATTTGTAATCCACATGAAAAGAAATTAGATTCAAGAACAATCAGTGGTTACTTTAGGTGACCCTAAAAAGTCTAAAGGTTATAGGTTCTACTGTCCTAACCATAGTATGAGAATTGTGGAAACTAGTAATGCCAGATTCATTGAAAATGGTGAAATCAGTGGGAGTGATAATCTACTAAATGTGGATATTCAAGAAGTTAGGGTCCAAGTTCCACTACCGATAACTTCAAATGAAATTGTTGTTCCAACAATTTTTGAATAGCCAAACAATGTTGAACAACAAATTAATGAACCACTACTCCATAATGAGATGCTCACCAATGAAAATAGGTGGTAGATGAACCACAAGAAATAGCATTAAGAAGATCTCAAAGAGAAAGAAAGTTTTCTATTTCTGATGATTATATGGTTTATCAACATGAATCTGATTTTCATATAAGAACAAGTTAAGATCCGGTTTCGTTTTCACAAGCCATAAAAAGTGTTGATTCTATTAAATGGATGGATGTCATGAAAGATGAAATGAAATCACCAGAACAAAATAAACTCTGGGATCTCATCGAATTGCCTGAAGGATACAAGAAAGTTGGTAGTAAGTGGGTCTTTAAGACCAAGCGTGACTCTAAGGGCAATATTGAATGATTTAAAGCTATACTTGTGGCTAAAGGTTTCACTTAGAAAGAAGGCATTGATTACCAAGATACTTTCTCCCCTGTATCCAAGAAGGACTCACTGATAATCATTTTGGCATTGGTAGCTCATTATGATTTAGAGTTGCAGTCAAGGTTGTCAAAATCGAGATTCTACATAGGATCGCAGGAGGTAGGTAGGATTGTAAATCATAGGATTGGATCGTGAATCGTAAGATCCTATCTATTTTCAGATTTAAAACAAAAAACACATTGATAGCGACTTTGTCTATTGAATAATCATGTAAATGATTAATTCTTCCATAAAATAATAAAGATTTTGATCATATGATGTAATTTGCATGTCTTACATCACTACGTCTATACTAACGAAACAAATATATTTAAATTTTGATTCAATGTATTTAAAAAGTTCAGTGAATGTTTAATTAGAAACCAAGTACCAAAATACTAGCACACATTTTCCTTCGGCAACAACTCTTGAACCCTCATCACCACCTAACATTGATAACCAAATGATACAATAATGATCACACATTCACACTATACACATATAAATTTTATTTATTTTTTTAAAATCTATAAAGGAAGACTTTAGAATTGTTACTTCATTATCTTCATCAAAATCTGTACCATCATCTTTTGGTCGACACACTTTGCTAACCACTCATCATCCAAAGACAAGTTCTTCAAACCAATTTCTTCGTTTGCACTTGACGGTTTAGGTATTTTCTTTTTAATCTTCAAGTTTTACATAACAAATACCAATTTATCCTTCTTCTTCTTTTTTTGGTTTAAACAATTTTCTCCTTTTTGGGTGTACTTAAAGTTGTACCAATTTTAATAGAGAATTCCCAATTGGGGGATAATATATCAAAGTCATTTGGTTTTACTAATTACTATTTCAAATGTACTCCAATTATTTTTAGAACCTGAAAAGCTATATGTTAAGCTTAATATTCTTATAGCAAAATTTTTCATTTCAAGAAAGTCATCTCCATATGAGTCCCACCACTTAGTTGATACATTTATTAAGTACAATGTCTTAGTCTTGAGATTACAAATTATGTTAGGTTCTAAAGATTTAGGATTTTATGTATTTAGAACTCTAATGTGTAGTGTTGGCAAACCATGATCAAAACAGGTTGTTTAGTCTTGTTTAGGCTTGCTCAAAGTATGTTTATTTGTAAAACTGGAATTGAGTGAGTGCAGATTTATTGGACTAAATCTGTAAGGCTCGATCGATCGAAAATTAGACTCGATCGATCGAACCACGTACAGATTTATTTTTCTGCAGAGTTCCAGTTCAGCCCAAACTCTATTTAAACGTCTTGGGGTTCAAGTAAAACACTTCTATATATAAGGAAAACCCTAGAACGTTTTTGGGACTTCGGAGAGATAGAGATTAGAGTGCCTCTTGTGCCTCCTTTTAGGGTTTTGTACCCAAACCTCTCTAAGTCTTTGTTGCTCATATTTGCTGTTTATGTGAATCTCTTGTGAGATCTTTGAGGAGCTTTCCTTCACATAAACTTAGGGTTTTTAAGGTAGAGATTATTTCAACATCTTGATGATCAACAAGGTTGCTACCATTGGAGATTAAAAGAAAAGCAAGCGGGGAGCTTGTAGCTGATTGAGGAATTCAAGAAAGAAGTAGTCCGTGGATTCGGAGCCTGCGCGTGGTCGTGTCAGGAAGTTCTACTGGTGGGTAGCATTAGGAAGTCGAGCGGGGAGCTTGTAGTCCTTTTGTACGAACTTCAATTCTTTCATAATGAATTCAGGTTAGCCTTGAGGATCGGTGAGTCAAATCCTCCCCAGGTTTTTACCGTGTGGTTTCCTAGGTGATCATATCTTGTGTTATTTATTTTCCGCTGCATTATTATTCTTGATATGATTGTTGGATTGTATTAACCTAGAATTGCTTAATTTGACTAAGTAACAACTTGGCTAATTAATCTAGGCTACGCAATCTGTGTGTTTAAGGGGTCTAAATTTCCAACAGTTTAACTTTTTCCTCTCACCACTGGATCAAGGGTTTGCTAAATAGAAAGGTTCTTCCAAGGTATGGAAGAAAAAAAGCTCCAAGTGATTCTGTTACTTTTTCTCTCTCTCCCTTTCTTTTTTTTGGTTTTGCATTACTTGTGTGTTTTACTTTGTAGTTTTGAGTCAGTCTAGTTTTATGCATTACTTTGTCTTTGTTTAACATGTTTTTGTTTGGTTATTTTTTTTTCAGTTTTGCTTCATTTTGTTTTTCATATAAAAATAAAAAAAATAAAAACATTGAAAAATTGAAAAATAAAAAAATAGTGTGTGTTTGTGTACATTGGTACTTGTGTACCTTGGATGACCATTAAAACAAAGTTTTCTAAACTTTTATCTTTTGTAGCTTAGATGAGCATCTCTATGCACAACTAAGCAAGTGAGCTTTGTGGCTCGTATTTGTGATGAGTAAGGTTAAGTGATCTCTTATACTTAACACTCGTATCACTCTTTTTGACGGGAATGACTAAAAAATCCTAAGAGAAAGGCATAAATAACCATCTCATCACTGTTGCCTGCCAATCATGAAATGACATTTGTATGTTTCGGCATAGCAAAAGTGGAATGTCAAATGCTTAACATTATTGGGTATTTCTTTTCTCTCTCATATATGCCCATTCATGGTTTGCTTAAAAGAAAAAATATGCAAAGAAAAATAAAAGCAAAAAGATCAAAATGCTTTATATATGATTGCAAGCGTGTCTTCTAGGAGATATGGGAGTTATAGGATGTACCTCGAAAGTAATAGTCTCCATCAAACGGTTATGATTATGTGTGAGTTAAAGTGATTTTCTCATATTTCAAATAGTCATAACATGTAGAAACTTATGCAATCTTGCAATGTTTTCACACACAACACGCAATATTCTTTGCTATTCTTGATACTTGTGTAGGTACAATGTGATTTGGACATTATAAGGAATACATGTGTTAATCTATGCTCACTAAACTGTCTTAACTTGTTTTTGAAATATAAAAATGGTTAGACATGTTTAATATGTGTGAGTGTTTTGGGATCTATGTGCTTAACATTTTATTTGTTGAGAGATGTTTTTGAGAGATTAAAATGTTATTTAGATTCTTGGTTAAGTTGCATGTTTGATTGCATTCACGTCTGTATTTTTCTCTTTTTGAAAAAACTATTTTTAAGCAATCTCGATAGCTTCTCGACACCTCTCGACAACTAGGCTATCCATCGAGCTCTTCAACTTCTTTTTATCGCAATATCGATAGCTTCTAGATAGCTTCTCGATCCATCGAGAAAGTTTCTATCTCCTCGATAGATGCTCAATAGCTCCTCGATCCATCGAGCCTATTTTTGCTATGGACACCTGCTCGATAGCTGCATCTGTTGAATTTTAAACCTCGAAACCTTTTGACACCTCTCGATCTGTCGAGATTTAAGAGGTTCTATATATTAGTATCCGTGCAATTCAGATCTCATTTCTCTCGATCTCTCTCGACTCTTGTAGACTTTTCACCTCCCAAAACCTCTCTTTCTCACTACAAACTCCTTTCCCAAAGGTTTTTCGGCCTAGATTGATCTTTCTTCTTCTGGTAAGATCTCATTTCTCTCACCTATCATGCATTTCATGCTTTCTAACCTAACTTTTGGGATTTTTGATAAACTTTGGGGTTTTTCAAAATTGATGGAGTTTTTGTGAAATTTTTGGGATGGGCTTTGTGCAAATGGTTTTAAATCATTATGCATTGCATCTCATTTTACATTATAACAATGTTTCATGCATTTTAGATGTATGTTTACTTTGTTGAACTGTTTGTGTGTTGGTAGGATTGGATTGGGCTGAGCCTATGATGCTTTTACTTTGCATATCACATGCTGATGCATTTTCGTGCATACATACCTTACATTCTCTATATTCTTATATATTGATTGTGATTGGTGTTTTTCTGCGTCTCTCTCTCTCTCTCTCTTTACATTAGTTGTGTTATCGCATCTAAACGTAAATCTATTTCATCCCGGAACCCTCTTCGTTTCGGGGCATCCACTTCTTCTGATCCCACTCCCTCACATGTTCAGTTCCGTGATGATAAAGCCTGACATGACTTTTCGGAGAACTTTTCTAAACGATGCATTCATTCAAAATGCCAAGTCATTTTGTTGGACTTCTCTGATACTGACCTACCCACTGTCATTCACAGTAGGGTTGAGAGTCACTGTGTAACGTCCCGGTTACTTGTCCATCCGTGCTTATCTAGGAGTTCTACTCTAACATACATGGATTTAATTATTCAATACCTCTCTTTGTCACTCACGTTCGAGGTATGCGCATCATGGTCACTCCGGATATTGTATCTAACGTGCTCTATGTCCCCAGGGTAGCGCATCCTAACTACCTTGGTTGTGAGCGTCTTAAGACCATGTCTAAAGACGGGCTTATATCTACTTTTTGTGAGTGTCCCTCTGATTGGGGTGATCGTCAGTTCACTCCTTGTACGGCCTTTGCTAAAGGTCCTAGGTTCATGAACATGGTTATGACTTTTGTTTTGCATCCTTTATCTAATTATAACTCTATTACAAAGCCCCATCCTCGATTTTTGCTTTCCCATTTAGAGCATCTTATAGTAGATTTTCCCTTTCATTTTATTCTTTCACTCATAGATGTATATAGAGATATGGCGACTTGTGATAAGCTCATCATCCCTTCGGCTATTACGAGGATTTTATGCCATTTTTTTGTTCTCTTTCCCGTTTCTGACCACTTCTATGTCATGTGTGCCATAGACGTCGCAACTATTAAACGGAGCGAGGCGTAGCTACATTTGAGGCAGTCTAGGACGGTGATTCCTCTAGCTCCTATAGCTCCATCAACATCAGTTCCCTCTTCCTCTACAAGCGGTGTGACTCTCGAGGACTCATGACACAGCTTGTGTGCATGGATGTTCGCCTCAACACTCTTAGTGATGAGTTGTGTTAGGCGAACACCCATTCTGGTTATATTACACAACGACATGCAGTCATAGGTAGCTTTATTGCTTCTCCTCCTCCTGCTCCAGAGGCTTTTAAGGATGAGGATGATGATGCTGATGCTACTAATGCTAAGGATGATGGTGCTAGCTCCACCAGTGCTAATGAGATGTCTACTTGATGTACTTACCCTTTATCACACGTGAGAAAAAGGGGGAGTTATTTTGGATATGAGAGTAGTCATACTCATAGGGGGAGTGTTCATATTTTCAGGGATGTAGTGAGAACTTTATGTATCTTTTTATTTTCTCTCTATTTTAGATACATTTTTCATGTACCTTAGATCTTGTGATCATATTGTGATAGCAAACCCTGTACTTGTTGATATATATACATTTGAGGTTGTTATTACAGTTTTTTCATCTATCTTTACATGTGTTGTTTCTTTTCTCTCTTTATGCATATGCTTCTTATATATTATATGCAATCTTTTATTTCTGTTTCACACTAAGATGCCTTGATGAGTTTTGTTTAAAGTGTTTTAGAAATACAGGTTGTCAAAGTCTTCTTGTCATAAACTCTCTTCTTGCAAAGTTTTTCAAGAGTTTGTGTTATGATAGACTTTATTGTATTCAATAAGTGAATATGAGTTGAGTGATTTACGACTTCTCTCATATGTTCATTTGTTTGTTGTGGTTTTGTCACAAATTTCTAAAGAGAGAGATTGTTAGGACATATGTGATTCAATGTTAAGAACATATGTCACTATTTTATGTAATTGACTAATCATTTGACAAAATACACTTTACTTGTAATTGGGTAGATCTAGGATGTGTTTAACACTTTAAGAAACAAGGTTTCAAGTGCAAGTGTTAAAGCCATGCAAGTCCGTCCAACAATCAAGTGAAGAAGTGCTGGATTTTAAACCTCGATAGTTTCGGATATGAAAGTAGTCATACTCATAGGGGAAGGGTTAGTATAGGAGATTTTTGTTAGGGGGAGTGTTCATATTTTGAGGGATGTAGTATAGACTTTATGTATCCTTTTCTTTTCTCTCTATTTTAGATATATTGTTCATGTACCTTAGATTTTGTGATCATATTGTGATAGCAAACCTTGTACTTGTTGATATATATACATTTGAGGTTGTTATTACAATTCTTTCACCTATCTTTACATGTGTTGTTTCTTTTCTCTCTTTATGCACATGCTTCTTATATATTGTCTGCAATCTTTTATTTCTGTTTCACACTAAGATGCAATGATGAGTTTTGTTTAAAGTGTTTCAGAAATATAAGTTGTCAAAGTCTTCTTGCCACAAACTCTCTTCTTGCAAAGTTTTTCAAGAGTTTCTGTTAGGATGGATTTTATTGTATTCAACATGTGAATTTGAGTTGAGTGATTTATGACTTCTTTCATATGTTCATTTGTTTGTTGTGGTTTTGTCATGGGTTGCCAAAAAGGAAGATTGTTAGGACATATGTGATTCAATGTTAGGAACATTTGTCACTATTTTATGTAATTGACTAATCCTTTGACAAAATGCACTTTACTTGTAATTGGGTAGATCTAAAATGTGTTCAATGCTTCAAGAAACAAGGTTTCAAGTTCAAGTGTTAAAGCCATGCAAGTCTGTCTAAGAATCAAGTGAAGAAGTGCTGAATTTTAAATCTTGACAACTAGTATCTATCGAGGTTTAAAAGGGCTATTTCAGCTTAAGGCTCAACAGCTGCCCGACGGATAGGGTATCTTCGAGATTTATGAAGTTCAGATTTTCAGTTTTGATTTTCATCCAATCCGTGAATGTATGTTTGGGCTTTCTTTTCTCACAACTCTAAACATATATAAGGATTATTTTAAGAGCCATAAAAGGTTACGTATAATTGCACAAGAGCACAATTCCACAAGTGTGAAGAAAAGTGTAACCGGAAACCTAGTTTCCCTAATTCTTCTTTCTCTTGATGAAGTTGCTATGTTTGTACACCATAGAGTTTTGTGACCAAGTAACTTCATGATCTACATCATGTGATGAACTGAAGAACTTTGAAACCAATATTCTTCTTAAGTTTGTGATCAAGTTGCGTACTGGGATCTGTACAATTGGTCAGTCACGTACTGGGAGCTGTGTATTGAAAAGAAGAGATTGTCACTACAGAACAAATCCAATTGAGTATTGGTGTAAGGGTTCAATTGTAGGTTGGTACAGGTACTAGGATTCTTTTACTTTTAACTGCTTGTTTTGATAAAAGTGGATTCTCAAGAGTGGTGACCTTAAAATCACCCAGTGAAATTTTTGCTGTGTAGGTTTTCCCCATTCGTAAACAAATCACTGTGTCAATTTATTTTCTGCTTCATACTTAGTTTAATTGGTGATTTGTTTGTGCTGCCATGCATCTTGCGTGTTAATTTGATTAATTAATAAACTTGGCTAATTAATCAATTAATATATCACAAGGGGTCAATACATTCTTGACTTATCAACTGTAAATCCTGTTGAGGGGATTGTTGAAGATGTAGATGAAGAAGAGGAATTGGTGAAGTCTAAGTTTGATAAGATGGATAAGCAAGATGACATCCACACAGCCTATGCAAAGTTATACAAGGTCTCAGAAAAGCATGAGAAGTTATATAGGTTGGCCACCAAAAAGCTTAGTGATGTGGAGCTTGAGTGAGAAAAAATCTTTACAAAGTTCGATGAAGCCAATCAGACAATTGGAACACTGAGATTTGATAATAATTTCTTGGTTGAAAAGACCAAGAAGCTTGAGGCTAAAATGTTTCAAGTCAGAGCTCAATTGGAAAGGACTTCAAGTGCTAAACTCAATGAGATACTCAGTATTCAGAGATTGGCTTCCGATCGAACTAGTTTAGGGTATGATTTCTCTTCTCCTAGTATTGCTTCTACTAGTACTACTTTTTTTTGTTCCTCCTGCTAATAATGTTGAAGCTAAGAACAATGATGTTAAGAATGAATTAGCTAGTGAGAATGTAGACAAGGGTAAATCTATCTTAGGAGCACCCCCTAAGCTTGATAAGAAAGAGATTAAGAACCCTAGGGCTAAGAAGGGAAACTCTAAAAAGCCAAAACAGAAAAAGTAGCATTTCTGTCATCACTGTAGTGCAGTTGGACATACTCGACCTAATTGCTATAAGTGGCTAGCCACTTAACAAAACAATGACATGATTGTGTTGGGAAACCAGAATTAGCTTCCATCCTCTTTTTCTCCTCTTGGAGATCTTCTCAAAGCTCTCATGTTCCTTTCGAACTTGAATGGTTTTAACTCTTCCCCCTCACCGCCGGATCAAGGGTTTGTTAAACGGAAAGGTTCTTCCAAGGTATAGAAGGAAAATGGCTCCAAGTGATTCTATCACTTATTCTCTCTCTCCCTTTCATGTTTTTGTTTTTACATTACTGGTGTGTTTTGCTTTCATGTTTTGAGTCAGTCTAGTTTTATGCATTGATTTGTCTTGTTTAACATGTTTTGTTTGGTTATTTTTCAATTTTGCTTTGTTTTGTTTTTATATATAAAAACAATTTTTTTTTTGAAAAATCAGAAAAATTCAAAAATAGTGTGTGTTTGTGCGCATTGGTACCTCTGTACCTTGGATGGCCATTGAAACAATTATAACTTAGATGAACATTTCTATGCACGACTAAGCAAGTAAGTTTTGTGGCTCATGTTTGTGATGAGTAAGGTTAAGTAATCTTTTGAGCTTAACACTCATATCACTTTTTTTGACGAGAAGGACTAGAAAATCCTAAGAGAAAGGCATAAATAACCATCTCATCACTGTTGCCCGCCAATCATGAAATGACATTTGTATGCTTCGGCATAGTAAAAGTGGAATGTCAAATGCTTAACATCATTGGGTATTTCTTTTCTATCTCTTATATGCCCATGCATGATTTGCTTAAAAGAAAAAATATGCAAAGAAAAATAAAAGCAAAAAGATCAAAATGTTTTATATATGATTGTAAGTGTGTCCTTTAGGAGATGTGGGAGTTATAGGATGTACCTCGAAAGTGATAGTTCCCATCAAATAGTTATGATTATGTGTGAGTTAAAGTGATTTTCTCATATCTCAAATCGCCATAACACATAGACACTTATGCAATCTTGCGATGTTTTCACACACAACATATAATATTCTTTGCTACTTTTGATACATATGCAGGTACAATGTGATTTGGCCATCACAAGGAATACATGTATTAATGTATGCTCATTAAACTGTCTTAACTTGTTTTTGAAATATAAAATTGGTTAGACTTGTTTAGTGTATGTGTGTGTGTGTGTGTGTTTTGGGATCTATGTGCTTACATTTTTCTTGATTAAGAGATGTTTTTGAGAGATTAAAATGTTGTTTGGATCCTTGGTTGAGTTGCATGTTTGATTGCATTCATATCTGTGTTTTTCTCTTCTTGAAAAACTATTTTTAAGCAATCTCGATAGCTTCTTGACACCTCTTGACAGCTAGACTATCTATTGAGCTTGACTATCTATTGAGCTTTTTAGCTTCTTTTTTATCGCAATCTCGATAGCTCCTCGATCCATCAAGAAAGTTTCTATCTCCTAGAGAGCTTCTTGATAGCTTTCGATCCATCCAGCCATGTTTTGCTGTGGACACCTCTAGATAGCTACTCGATAGCTTTATCTCTTTAAGCCTTTAAAACTTAACACCTCCCGACACCACTCGATCTGTTGAGAATTATAAGAGTCTATAAATAGGATCCGTGCGAATTCTTTTTCATTTATCTCGATCTCTCTCGACTCCCGCAGACTCTTCACCTCCCAAAACCTCTTTTTTTCACTTCAAACTCCTTTCCCAAGAGCTTTTCAGCCTCAATATCATTTTTCTTATATCTAGTATGATCTTTATCTCTCATTCTTCATGCATTTCATGCATTTAGGTATAAGTTTTGGGTTTTTGGAAAATTTTTAGGGTTTTTCAAAATTGGTGGAGTTTTTGAGAAATTTTTGGGATAGGCATTGTGAAAATGGCTTTAAATCATCATGCATTGTATCTCATTTGCATTATAACAATGTTTCATGCATTATAGATGTATGTTTACTTTGTTAAAATGATTGTGTGCTGGTAGGATTGGATTGGGCTAAGCCCATGATGCCTTTACTATTGCATATCACATGCTCATGTATTTTCATGCACACGTACCATACATTCTATTGATTGTGATTGGTGCCTTTCTGCGTCTCTCTCTCTCTCTCTCTCTCTCCCTCTCTCTCTCTCTTGTTTACATTAGTGGCCTCATGGCACCTAAATGTAAATCTATTCCATCCCAAAACCCTCTTCGTTCCGGGGCATCTACTTCTTCTAATCCTACTCCCTCACATGTTCGATTCTGTGATGATAAAGCCCAACAGGACTTTTCGGAGAACTTTTCTAGATGAGGCATTCATTCGGAATGCCAAGTCATTTTGTTGGACTTCTCTAACACTGACCTACCCACTGTCATTTATAGTAGGGGTTGGGAGTCATTGTGTGATGTCCCGGTCACTTGTCCATCCATGCTTATACAAGAGTTCTACTCCAACATGCATAGATTTGATTATTCAGTACCTCTCTTTGTCACTCACGTTTGAGGTACACGCATCGTGGTCACTCTAGATATTGTATTCGACATGCTCCATGTCCCCAGGGTAGCACATCCTGACTGGCCTAGTTGTAAGCATCTTAAGACCATGTCTAAAGACGATTTTATATCCTCTTTTTGTGAGCATCCCTCTGATTGGGGTGATCGTCAATTCATTTCTTGTAACGGCCTTCGCTACAGATCCTAGGTTCATTAACATAGATATGACTTTTATTTTGCATCCTTTATCTCATTATAACTCTATTACAGAGCCCCGTGCTCGATTTTTACTTTCCCTTTTAGAGCATCTTACTATAGATTTTCCTTCTTATTTTATTCTTTCTCTCATAGACATGTATAACGATACAGAAACTCATGATAAGCTCATCTTCCCTTTGGCTATCATGAGGATTTTAATCCATTTTTCTATCCCCTTTACCGTTTCCGACCACTTCCATGTCATGTATGCTATAGATGCCTCGCTACAGTTAAACGAAGCGAGGTGTAGCTACATTCAAGGCGGTCTGGGATGGTGATTCCTCTAGCTTCTACAGCTCCATCCATATCCATTCTCTCTTCTTCTATGAGTGGTGTGACTCTTGAGGACATCATGGCATAGCTTGTGTGCATGGATGCTCACCTCGACACTCTTAGTGATGAGTTGTGTCAGTGAACACCCGTGTTGGTTGTATTGCACGACAACAGGCAGTCATTGGTGGCTTTGTTGCTTCTCCTCCTCCAACTCTAGAGGCTTTTGAGGATAAGGATGATGATGCTGATGTTGATGCTTCTAATGTTGACGATGATGATGCTAGATCTTCCAATGCTAATGAGATGTCTACTTGATGTACTTATCCTTAGTCACTCGTGACAATAAGGGGGGAGTAGTTTTGGATATGAGAGTAGTCATACTCATAGGGGGAGTGTTAGTATAGGAGATTTTTGTTAGAGGGAGTGTTCATATTTTGAAGGATGTAGTGAGGACTTTTATGTATCTTTTTCTTTTCTATTTTTAGATACATTGTTCATGTACCTTAGATCTTGTGATCATATTGGGATAGCAAACCTTGTACTTGTTGATATATATACATTCGAGGTTGTTATTACATTTCTTTCACCTATCTTTACATGTATTGTTTCTTTTCTTTCTTTATGCACATGCTTCTTATATATTATATGAAATTTTTTATTTCTGTTTCACACTAAGATACCTTGATGAGTTTTGTTTAAAGTGTTTTAGAAATATAGGTTGTCAAAGTCTTCTTGCCATAAACTCTCTTCTTGCAAAGTTTTTCAAGAGTTTGTGTTAGGATAAATTTTATTATATTCAACAAGTGAATATGAGTTGAGTGATTTATGACTTCTCTCATATGTTCATTTGTTTGTTGTGGTTTTGTCACGGATTGTTAAAGGGAGAGATTGTTAGAACATATGTGATTCAATGTTAGGAACATATGTCACTATTTTATGTAATTGGTTAATCCTTTGAGAAAACGTATTTTACTTGTAATTGGTTAGATCTAGGATGTGTTTAATGCTTCAAGAAACAAAGTTTCAAGTTTAAAGGTTAAAGCCATGCAGGTTTGTCCAAGAATCAAATGAAGAAACGCTGTTCATTAAAGCTCGACAACTAGTATCTATCGAGGTTTAAAAGAGATGTTTTAGCTCGAGGCTCAATAGCTGCTTGACAGATAGGGTATCTGTCGAGATTTATGAAGTTCTGAATTTTAGTTATGATTTTCATCCAATCCGTGAATGTATGTTTAGGCTTTCTTTTCTCACAATCCTAAACATATATAAGGATAATTTTAAAGGCCGAAAAAGGTTACGCATAGTTGCACAATGCTCAATTCCACAAGTGTGAATAAAAGTGTAACTGGAAACTTAGTTTGCCTTAGTTCTTCTTTTTCTTGAAGAAGTCGCTGTATTTGCACACCATAGGGTTTTGTGACCAAGCAACTTCATAATCTTCATCGAGTGATGAACTAAAGAACTTTGCAGCCAACATCCTTGTTAAGTTGGTGATCAAGTCGTGTTCTAGGATCTGCGCATCTATTAGTTAGTCTCGTATTGGGAGTCGTGCATTAGAAAGGAGAGTTTGTTACTATAGAACAAATCCAATTAGGTATTGGGGTAAGCATTCAACTGTAGGTTGGTATAAGGTACTGGGAATTCCTTTACTTGTAATTACTTGTTTTGATAGTAGTGGATTCTCAAGAGTGGTGATCTTAAAATCACCCGATAGGGTTTTTGCCGTGTAGGTTTTCCCATTTGTAAACAAATCACCGTGTTAATTTATTTTCTACTACATACTTAGTTTAATTGGTGATTTGTTTGTGCTACCACGCATTTTGCATGTTAATTTGATTAATTAACAAACTTGGCTAATTAATCAATTAATTCATCACAAGGGATCATTACATTCTTGACTTATCAGAAATAGTGTGCTGTGAATAAAATGATGGGAAAGAAATGAACATAGGAAAAGGAAACAAATCTATGTCATCATAAGGGATAAACGTCTAAGTAATCAAAGACTTGGAATAAGGGTCTGGTCCCTGAAGTGGCTTGAGCCAGTGACATCGAAAAGAAGACGCACATAACATGCCTCTAAGTTTGCCACCTCTTTCTTCAAACTCTCGATGCAAGTGTCAATGGCCTCCACAGCAGGCTGGATCTTTGATAAGTGTAATTTTTACATGATTTTTATTATCCTCTTATTTATTAAAATTGTTAGTTTTCCTTTATTTCTTTTGATTTAATTTTTTATTTATATTTATCTATTCATTTATGCTTTGAAGGATTGAGAAGATTTCAGATTAATCCACATCTTGTGGATTTAAATCGGTTGACTTGAAGACCTAATTAAATTTAAGTCCAATTTAGATTAGGATTCCAGCCCGCACATCAGTTAGTATTTTTGACATAACTTTCGGCTCAGATGTCTAATTGAGATGATTCAACTTGGGCTGGAAATTTAACTTAAAGGGCTACAACTTTGTAGTTTACCAAGAGCTCGAATTATGACATTAAATGGGCCAAAATCATCGGTTAAATGAAGCCCAAAAATCTAAGATTTTCTCCAAACGAGAATTCAACTTGTAATAGGATTCCTTTACCTATTTAAAGGCTCTTTAGGGAAAATTCAAGGGGGCGGCATTGAAGAATATTTTTTGGGAGTCTTTCTGAGGAGGATGATCTGAGGACAAAGGCAATAGCTTCATGTTGATCAACCAATTCAAATTAAAAACATAAGTTTTATTTGTTTTCTTTTCAATTTTATTATGGACTAAATTTTATTTTTTAGAGAGTTGATGTAGTCTAGCAATGAACACACAATTTATACTCTGAGTTATTTTATTTTAATATTTCCATGATTGAGTGTTTAATTCTTATTCTTAATGCTTACTATTTTTTTTTACGAATTATTGTTTGATCAATTGAATTACAATGAGACCGAGTGGTGATTTGTTATTTTAGTTCTAGAATTAAACACCATTAGTTGAGCGAAAGTAGAGATGCTTTACCGCGATTAGTGTGATTTTTCAGAAAATTCAAAGTACATAATGAGTCTCCAGTTAATTAAATTCTCATAGAGATATGGAATTGTTAGCTGAAGATATTTTTGATATTATTCGAGAGAAGATATTGAATAGTTAAGGAATTTTTAATCATTAACGGGAGATTATTAGAATTTAATAATTAGGAAGAATAAATTGTGTGAGATTTGTTAGGTGAAATCAACTGCTTTAGATCCATTCTTATCATATTTTTACGCTGTTAGATTTTTTACGCTTTATTAATTCTTTTTATTCGTTGATTTATTTTTCATTAAATAGTTTTACTTAATTCAGATAGTAGAACGTCCCATTTATTTTCGTTTTTCCAAATAGTAATTTATTTAGTGAATTTTGGTATTCAATAACATAGTTAATCCTTGTGGGTTCGACATTCGTTTTCAAAAAAAACACTTTACTACTTGTTACGATTCTGTTCGCTTGCAGATTATTTTACGCAAACAATCTTCCTCATGAAGAGGGCTCGAACAATCTCTTGCAAATGGTCTAGTAGAAACTCCACAGCAAATCCATCTCGAATCAACTCCTAATCTACAGCCCTCCACTGCAAGATCCTCTCAGCAGAAACTATGTTGATGAAGTTATGCTTCATGTCATTCATTACACACCCCAACAACTTGAGGAAGTGCTCCCTCGCAAAATGACCAAAGGGAAATCCCTACATGAAATCTCTGTAGCTGCTGTAGACTACCTCCAGAGATGTGATGCACTCCTTAGGTACACGAAAGCCATGGAAATCAACATAAGGAGATCCAGCACCCTAAAAGTCTGTTGGGTCAAGGTCATTGGTCTTAGCCTGCTTAAAATGGTTGAAGAAGGCAACGGCCTCACCCATAGGATTGGGAACAGTGGCAAAACTATTGCCAATCTCAAACTGAGAGGTCGAAGCCACCTTGGCAGGAGATGGACCTGAAAGAGAATACAAGGCACAACATTAGTCCATAAGGAGTAAACAAAGGAAAGAGATGGATTCAGTGACAAAAGTTTTAATTGAAGGCAGTATAAGGGTAATAAAATAACCAGGGCCAACAGGAGTGGTGGTTATGGGCACTAAAGAAGTAGGGGTTGTAGGCAGTATAGGACCTACTGCGGCCTTGGGATCCTTAGGCATGTCCGTGATTGTATAGCAAGAATAATATGCAAAGTAAATAAAGGAATACGCTATGAAATAATAGGAAAAGAAGAAAAAGAAGGCTTAGTAGAGGTAAAGGATACATGCCCATGGCCTCGGCCTCCTGCTCATCAACATCCCTAGCCTCATCGAAATCAAAAACTTGTGTCTTCATAATGGACTCATCCTTGGAGTCCTCAAAGACCTCCTCCAATCCCTCATCGGAAAACAAGTCTGCATCGGGCCCTCTGATGGCAGAACTAGGGATGGAGGACGAGGTAACAACCAAGGAAGAGCCATCCTTCACGACTTGGGAGAGGGCAATGAAAGGATCATTGACAAACATGATAGGAGGAGTAGCCGGAGAGGTGCTTTAAGTTTGGGACACCTTTGCAAGAGTAACTCCCTCTTAAGGAGTAGGGATCTCGGCAAGAGTAGGGGCAGATTCCCCAATGACAACCCTCTCAGCCTAGGTACCCTCCTTAACAGAAATAGGCTCAGATGGAAGGATTAGAGTTTCGGTAGGATCTTTCTGTGTAGCAGCAGTAGAGGCAGAAGCCATAGCCTCAGCCATGGCATCCACTCCGTTAAAAAAGCCCTCCATAGGTGTGCTAGCAGCAGAAGGAGCCTCTTCACTTGCAGGATTATAAACAGTAATGGGCTCAGGATCAACCTAAGGAAAGGATGTCAAAGCAGGAAAGAAGATAAACAAGCATGCAAAAAAAAAAAAAAAGTTATATAATAACATGTGACACATTAGGAAGTCGAGCGGGGAGCTTGTAGTCCTTTTGTACGAACTTCAATTCTTTCATAGTGAATTCAGGTTAGCCTTGAGGATCGGTGGGTCAAATCCTCCCCAGGTTTTTACCGTGTGGTTTCCTGGGTGATCATATCTTGTGTTATTTATTTTCCGCTGCTTTATATCTTGATATGATTGTTTGGATTGTTTTAACCTAGAATTGCTTAATTTGACTAAGTAACAACTTGGCTAATTAATCTAGGCTACGCAATCTGGTTGTTTAAGGGGTCTAAAACCGTTCAAATTACAACTTGTAAAGATGAACTTAAAAAAGAAGAAGAAGAAGAAGAAGAAGAAGAAGAAGAAGAAGAAGAGACTTTTATGTTTTGGTAGGATCGGTAGGATCTCATACGATTCTATGATCCTATACAATCCTACACGATCCTACATACGATCCTACAATTTTTACGATCCTTGTGCGATTCTAAACGCTTTGATGAGGTAAAATCGTAAAATCGTGTGATTCTAGAATTCATATCGCAATTTTGACAACCATGGTTGTACCAAATAAATGTGAAAATTGCTTTTTTGAATGAGAGTTTAGAAGAGGATGTCTATATGGATCAACCTGAAGGTTTCTCTATTAAAGGTAAGGAACACTTAGCTTGCAAACTTACGAAATCAATATACGGACTTAAACAAGCTTCCCGACAATGGCATCTTAAGTTTAATGATACCATTACATCTTTTGGTTTTAAGGAAAACACTCTTAATCGGTGTATTTGTCTGAAGGTTAGTGGAAATAAGTTTATATTTTTAATTTTGTATATTGTTTATATTTTGCTTACTAGTAGTGATCTTGGCTTATTGCAAACCAAGAAGTTTCTCTCTAAGAACTTTGAAATGAAAGATATGGATGAGGTAACTTATGTGAAAAGAATAGAAATATTTCGAGATAGATCACGTGAACTATTAGAGTTATCTCAAAAAGCGTACATTGAAAGAGTTCTAGAGAGATTCAATATGAAGAAATGTTCTGCTTGGGTTGCCCTAGTTCAAAAAAGGGACAAATTCAACCTTATGCAATGCCCATAAAATGAATGGGAACGAAAACAAATGGAAGGAATTCCTTATGCTTTTGCAGTAGGAAGTTTAATGCATGCCCAAACATGCACAAGGCCTGACATTAGCTTTACAGTTGGTATGCTAGGAAGATACCAAAGCAATCTAGGATTGGATCATTGGAAAGCTGCAAAGAAAGTGATAAGGTATTTGCAAGGCATAAAGGATTACATGCTCACATTTAGGAGATTTGATAATCTTGAGGTCATTGGTTACTCAGATTCAGATTTTGCTAGAGGTGTTGATAGTAGAAAGTCGATTTTTGGTTATTTGTTCATGTTAACTAGACGAGCAATATCATGGAAAAGTTCAAAGCAAACTATCACTGCTACATCCACTATGGAAACTGAATTTATGGTATGCTTTGAGGCCACAGTTCATGGATTGTGGTTGTGGAATTTTATCTTAGGACTTGGAATTGTTAACTTTATTTCCAAGATACTAAGAATTTATTGTGATAATTCTGCAACTGTGTTTTTCTCTAAAAACAATAAGTATTCTAATGGTGCAAAATACATGGAATTGAAATACCTAATAGTTAAGGAAGAAGTTCAGAAACAATAAGTGTCAATAGAACACATAAGCAAACAACTTATGATTGCAGATCCATTGATAAAGGGGTTACCTCCTAAGACATTTAAGAAACATTTTGATCAAATGGGTCTTGAACGTAGAACATGAAGGTTGTTATTTTAATATTACTTTATGCTTTTGACACTTAGAGATCTCATTAAACGTGTTTCTGAGTATTCCTATTTTATTTTAAGTACGTACTTATATAATGATAAATGAATAATAATAGAAAGAGTCTCTAACAAAAAAGATATTACTATTGGACCTTTTAAGTCATTTCTCATTGGTAGGTTATATTAAGCAAGTTGCTAGTACTTGGAAGGAATTGTGTCGTGTAATTTATATGGAACCGTCATGACTCGGATTAGTGAGATGTTTAATTATAGTATTATGATGACCAATTTAAAGTAAGAGGAAATGTACCATTGTGCACCTAATAGTTATTCGTATTAAGCCTTGACATAAGTTATCATATGAGGCAAGTGGGAGAATGTAAGAATAAATTGTCCCATTTGATAACATATCCATTTGATAACTTCATATATTTTATGGTTTAATAAGATGTTATATTTCCTTAAAACATTAGTTAATGGAGAAGTAAGTTTTCTAAGTAACTCCAACTTTGATGGGCAAGTGGAAATTCTAGATACAAGGAATTTGATCTTCTCTCTACCTATAAAAGAGACATTCAACTACTCCATCACAGTGGCGGCTCTTGAAATTTTTCTTAGGATGTTCTTTAAGAAGCATAAATTACACAATCTAATAAAAAGAGAAATTCATATATTGACAACAACAACAATAAAAAAAAAAAAAAACACGTAAATATATAAAGTTTACAATTGTCTTTTACAAGTTTTCGTATTTTGAAATCGTTGCATGACAATTTCATTATCAGTGCTACAAGCTATATCTCTTTCAATGTATACAACCTAGTAATCATTCATCCACTAATCTCCCATTCAATTGCGCAATTCATTCTTTATATATTTCATTGCTGAAAAACTTCTTTCCACTATTGTAGTAGCGACAGGAAGAGTTAAAACTAACTTCACAAGTAAATAGACTAATGGATAAGTCTCATGCTTCCTTGTCTTCACTAACTTTTCAGCAAGTTCACTAACTCCTTGAAACCCTAAAAACAAGTCATTGTTACGCATATCAAAAATGTTATTCTAAAGTTGAGAGTCAAGTGCCAAGATATTTGTCCTAAGAAAATCAGATGGATAGAACTTTGCTAGACGTATCAACTTTTCCTTATCAAAAATCACAAATGAATTACTTGGTTTCAAGCAAGCCATACAAAATAGCAAATCAGTATTCGCCTCTAAAAAACAATTGTTAAGCTCTTGAAGTTGCAAATCTATGACTGTGTAGAATTGCTCAACACGATAATGATGTAAATTTGAATTTTGTTGGGTGTTGCATCGCGGCCTCCCACTAACTACAAATATTTCATCCATGTTCAAGATAGGAATATCATGTGTGGTACAAAATGAAGACACTTCAATCAATAAAGATATCTATTCACCATCTCTCATCACTTGCAATCGTTGCTTAGACACTTTAACAAGATCCATAGCATTTACTATATCTTGATTTTTTTTTTTACAATGTTATTGACAACTCATTTATGATTCCTAAAATGTTTTTCATCAAGTGTATTGCAAAGACAAATTCAAAAGATAGAATTGACATCATAATAGATTGAGCTTCAACTTTTTGGTTGGAGAGACCATCTTCTTCAATAATCTCAAGTGCATCAACAATAGCAAAGAACATCAAAATTAAGTTAAAAATAGTACCATAATATGATCCCCAATGTGTATCACCAAAACGTTTAAAATTTGTCTCTTGATTCAAACATTGCTCACTTTTACGTATACCATTCTCTAATTCTTCGTTAATTTTGGCAAATTGTGCATCTCAAAGAGCATCTCGTCTCTTACAAGAGCCTCCAACAACAGTTACTAAATTACTAACTACATAAAAAAATTCAGCAATGTTAATGTGATTTTAAGCGACGGTAACAAGAGTCAATTGAAGTTGATGAGCAAAACAATAGACATAAAGTGCTGACTTATTCTCTTTCAAAATTAAAGTTTTAAGACTATTGATATCACCTTGTATATTATTAGCCCTGTCATAACCTTGCCCATATAGTTTCAATAAACTCAAATTATGTTCACAAAGTAAATATTCAATAGCATATTTGAGTGACAAAGCAGTGGTACTTGCTTCATGTACAATACCAAAGAAACACTCTATAATAAAATTTTTTTTTTTTCACATAACAAAGAACGAGGGCCATTTGCTCTTTCACTGAGATATCACATGACTCATCAACTAAATTTGAAAAGAACCCATTTTCAAGATTCTTGATGATGGCTTAGGATGTTTCACGTGCAATTGCATTCACAATGTCTTTTTGAATTTCATGGTGGGTAAGCTTGCAATTTTTCGAAACTTTTTGCAACACTTCATTGATAGATTCATTGTGATATGCCAAAAATTGTAGAAGCTTAAGAAAATTTCCTTTATCACTTGAACCTTGAGATTCATTGTGACCACAAAAAGCTAATCTCCGGCATAAAAGGAATCTTATGCAATCAACTATTGCATTTAATTGAACCTGATATTCAATTTTATCTTGATTTGATTGTTTGAGCAAAACACTTTGAATGTGTTGCTTTTTCTTCATTAGATCTTCACTTTTCTTGATAGCTTGGTTATGAGCACTATTAACTCCTCCAACATGGGAATTTAACTTCTCTTTCTAATTCCAAAGTTTGAATCCCTTTGTTACAAAAGTCTCACCTCCTTTTTGCTGACTAACATCTTGCCCAAATAGGTAGCAATATAAACAAAATACTGCATCCTTTCTATACTATATTCCAACCAGTTTCTATTTACATACAATTCGGATCTAAATCGACGGAGCTTTTCAGAAAAATCCGTTAAAGGGTAATCATGGTTTTGGAGAAGAGGTTGACAAGGGCCTTTTTGTAAATAAAATCTTCTTATTTCATCATGATTATTAGGATGATAAGATGATATCTTTTCTCGCAACTCAAGATCTGAATGAAGATTTTCTAAGTTAAAGTCAACACGAATTCGTTTAGAAGATGAAGATGAATCTTGCACAGGAAATGAATCTTGCACAGGAGATGAATCTTGAGTACGTGGTTTTCTTATCAAATATTTGTCCATAATTCTAGCAAAAGAATAAACAAACTATAAGTTCATTTGAAATATTAATAAAATTATTAATTATTGTGGTTTAGTTGTTTTATTAATTTGTTTGTCTTTTATAAACTATAAGTTGTTGTATTGTTGTTTCATTAATTATAAAATTATTAATTGTTGTTTAGCCTAACATAATTTAATTTGTTTGTCTTTTATAATGTATTGGTTAATTAAATTTTTAATTATTGTTGTTTAGTTGCTTTATTATTTTTCTTTACTAACTACTAGCAATCTAGCACACACCCCACTGTGCATTATCCACGACTCAACCCACTACCTAGTGCTTAACATAATTTAATTTGTTGTCTTTTATAATGTATTGGTCAGTTAGCTTTTACTGCCTCTGTCCACTTCCCCAATTCAAATATCCCACCCCACGGCCCCATCCACCCCCTCACTCAACGGACAAGAGTCACAAGAGCCAATCAACATTACACAAAACATTAAAGATATAAAACATTCACAACACACAAAATTCACAATACACAAAACGACAAACTCACAAACGGATAAAGTCAAAATGTCAAATAAAGTTATAAAGTAAAGGCAATTAGACATAGAGAAATAGAGAGAGAATCTCATTTCAGTTCAAAGAGAAAGAGAGAGAGCTCCGCTCTCACTCTCAAAGTACAAAAAAGCCAAAGATGTAAGATGAGATAGAGAAAAAGAGAGAGAAGTAAATAACTAAAATACCTTGAGGCCTGAGGGGCGGCATCGTAGTAGCACGTCGAGGCGAGGACTCGAGACCAAGCCAAGCAATCTTCGATCCGATCTTTGATCTCATCGTCTCCAATGTCAATGTGCTCTAGGACTAGGGGCGAGGTAGGGTCTGTTGTTGTTTAATGAGTTTAAGGAGTTTGAAGCGGAGGCGCTGTCGCGCCGATGTGCTTAGTCGTTGTTGTTGATGAGGTTTTTTTCCTTTAGGTTAGGATTTTTTATTTCAGTTTTGCTTCAGCTTTACCATTTGATCAATCAACGGACGTGTGTTGGGTTTTGGCTGGTTTTTTTTTTTTTTTTTCATATTTTAGTTCAAATTTTTTTGGGCTTTTTTTTTTGCCTAAAAGTAGAACAAATAATGGACAAAAATTTAATTTCATTGGCATAAAAAAACTGATGGCGTTTCCAATTTTTTTTTTTGAAGGGTAGACAAATAAAATTTTTTAAATTATTATATAATTTTTTTTTTCAGGTTAGGGTGGTCCTGGGACTACCCTGGCCTGAATGTGGCATTGCTCCTACCCCATCACATACATTGAATAGTTAAAGAGAAAAGAGGGTCAAGAGAGAAAAACCAATCCTGTAAAAATTAGGTGTCTTTTATACTAAGACTCGATCTTAAGAAAAGTTTAGCAATGGATCAAGGTAAGCTTTATAATTTGTGTAGTTGTGAAATCATGATAATTCAAAATCCTAAAATTTATATTATGGTTGTTTATAATCTACCAACATAAAGAAAACATTCACATAAAAACTAGAAGTACTAATTATGGGTGCCTCGGCCGAGTGGACCAAGGCAAAGAAAAAATGGAGTCGCCACCTAGATTAGTTCTAGAAACGATAAATATAGCGCCCTTATATGGAAAGACTAATCTTAGTATCAGAGTATGGGTTCAGAGTTTAGGTATAGGGATGGGAAGGTGTTAGGCACCCAACCCCATCCGACATGTGGGTCGGCTTCTAGTCATTGTGTCTTACGTCTTAATCTCATTAAAGGCTCATTCAATATTGTTATCTATACTCACACATGCTAGCATACATCTAGCAATCAACATGGCATCAATCATCCTAAAACCTTAACATACATCTATCATGGCAACTCATATCAAACCTCGCATACATCTATCATGCATATCATATTATATCATATTATTTCATCCAAGGCAACCAACAAACAAGATATCACAAGGGCAGAAACATAGACATGGTAGCATCAAAGAATTATTGGAGAGCATCAAGAACACAAACATATTCCAAGTTCACATATCATATCCCAATCAAATGCATGTACATATGAATGCATATCTTACCTTGCTTACCTTACTACATCACAGCACCTATGCATTAATGCATGATCATATCATATGCATGTTCATGGTAGAATAAAGAAAACATTGGAAGAAAACCCTAATCTAACATATTAAAGGCAAACAAACAATCAAACAGAGAAACAAAGACTCAAAAACATAAATAAGGGTCAAAACAAAAGCATATTATATAAATGAAATAAAGAAATCGAAGCAGAAAACTTGGATTAAGGTTTTTGGGTACGAATATGCGTGCGCATACATAGGCTTGCATACGCAGCCCAGTTGTACGCGTATGCATGCTTCAAGTCCGCGTACGCGTGCAAGAAGCATACGTATGCATACACACCCAGGAAACCCTAGCCTAAAAACCATAAATATAGAAAACAAAACAAAACCTAAAATAATAAAACTAACAACCTAACATGCTTTTAATATAATATTAAACAACTTAAACTAACAATAAAGATATCCAAAATAAACAAAACAAAATCTATTCCTAAACATGCATTGGATCTAACAACAAACAAGAACAACACTTAACACATTAAAACATGTTCATCAAAATATCCATTTATTCAACTCTCCAATCAAAACATGATGAGGCAACACAAAACAAAAATAAACATAGCAAAACATATTTCTAGGAATGTATAACATATAAATCAATTAAGAAAAACAAAAACACAAGTTATAAAAACCCTAATCAAGGAAAAGCCATGAAGACTCACCTTGCTTATGGAACATAACTTGATTGATATTTAACCCCCCTCCCCCCCTGGTGCCTACAACACAAAGATTAAGTTGAGAGAATAAGAGAATTAATGAATACAATAGTTTTTGATAATCACAACTCAAGAACAAGATTAGTTTTGAAAAAAGTTTTGAGAATTCAAATTGGGAAAATAGTTTCTGCGTTAAAACTAACTAAAGAGAGGTTTTTAATTTGTAAAAAACGCGTTAAGGGGCTTTGTGTGAGTTTTAGAAAAGAGAAATAGGGTTTTAGATAAGATGAAAGCTAAAAAATAACTCTCTCTAGCTGGGGTTTTGATTGGAGACATAAGATGAGTATTTATAAGTTAAAATTAGAGTTTTAGGGATTTTTTAATGATCTTTGGACGTTCTCAAGGGTTTATGGGTCAGCCCACATCAAATCATAATGTTTTGGGCCTTTAAAATGAAGTTTTAAAACTTAGAAAATTAGACTGCCCAGTTGGCCCAACTTCAAATGGTCATAATTTACTCAATATAAGTCTAAATTAGGCAAAATTTATGTTCAAATTGAAGTTCGGGATGTCTAATTTCTAATGAAATAAATCTCACTCAAAAATTCTCTGTGGATCCAAAGTTATGGTAAAAATGGTGAGCAAATATCATTTTTCAGTATCGATTTCAAAGCAATTTGAGTACTTTTAAGTTTTGATTACTCCCAAACTATTGTGAACTCTTTAATTAACCTTAGTTGACATATGTCAAGCTCATCATTGGAGTTGGGGACCAAAATTTATTAACGAGTAGATATCTACACTAATAAGTAAACATCCATATAATTATATGATCATATGAGATTGGGTTAATTCATTTTCTTGACCAAAGACAATATTCAAGGAAAGGAATTTCATCAATGATATATGCAATAGAGTTTTTAGAGAAGATATGATTCTTCATGTAAGCCAAGGAATGGAGCAGAGAAAGGAGTACAGCATAAATCTGATGGCTGCAAAATTATTGGATATCAAGGTACATAAAACAAAATTAACGAATTGGATTGGTTGAAATGCTACATAAAATGAAAACAATGAAATGATGCCTATGTTTTGTGGTGGGATATCCCTGGGACCCTGACTCTCAAACGGTGTGTGAGAGGCTGAGATTGTTTTCAATCAAAATCTGTCAATAAAAAACAAAAAAGGTATTAGTGGCTGATAGGACTTTTGGTGTAAAATATCTGCAGGAAAAATAAAAAGAAAAGTCTAAGATAGCAATATATATATATATATATATATTTATCAAAGAAGAAAGATGACTATTATCAGTAGTATATTTCATGAATTATTGCAGGCAGATTGAAACCACTCATATGAAGGCTTATTATTATTATTATTATTATTATTATTTAAGCCTGCATATGATGGGCAGTACTGTTGGCTAAAATTACATCAAGTGGTAATCTTGTTCGGCATTGAACATTATTTTGGAGTGGATTTATAGCTTACATTTAAATGGTTTTGTCTATTTCTCTCATTCTAATTAGTTAATTCAGGAAAAAGTAAAAAAAAGGAGAAAATATGAAAATATGGTATGCTTAGGAGGTGCACATTTAACTAATTAAGCTAGTCTTTGAGTCTCATTGATGGATTGGTTATAAACTTATAGTTGTTGAATTTTTCCTATCCCAGAAGTCCAGATTCCAGAACTCTGGTCAAGCAAGACAGGGAAAATATAAAGGAATGACTTGGCTCCTTACAATATAATGGATTTGCAACTGTAATTTTATGTTTCGTATGAAATTATTAATTATGTTTTCCCTCAAAACATAGGATACCCTTGTTTTATATCCGCAGATTCTCCAATTGCTGGGCCACCATTTGTGAAGGGACTAACCATAACAAGTGGCTGGCAGCCTAGCATTGCTAGATGAAATAGTAGAAGAGCATGCATTCCTGTCAAATTTTGTTGCCAAAGCTGCGTCCGTAGCATGTCTTTCTATCAGAATTATATGCTCTTGGGTGTGTTTTCCCTGAGCTCTTGGCCCGCAACGGTGTCAAGTTTGGTGAAGCCGTTTGGTTTAAGGCTGGAGCCCAAATCTTCAGCGGGGTGGGCTTGACTACTTGGGTAACCCAAGCTTGATCCATGCACAAAGCATTTTGGCCATCTGGGCCACACAGGTTTTCTTGATGGGTGCTGTCGAGGGTTAGTTACCGTATTGCTCGTGGGCCACTCGGTGAGGTGACTGACCCACTTTACTCAGGTGGAAGCTTTGACCTATTGGTCCTTGCTGATGACCCAGAGGCATTTGCTGCGCTTAAGGTGAAGGAGATCAAGAATGGGAGATCGGCTATGTTCTCTATTTGGCTTCTTTGTTCAGGCTATTGTGACTGGAAAGGGGCCATTGGAGAACTTAGCAGACCATCTTGCAGACCCAGTTAACAACAATGCTTGGGCTTATGCCACAAACTTTGTCCCTGGAAAGTGAGCATAGCAAAATTGTGAACTTTACTTTTTGGATTGAGATTGTTGTTGTAAATTATTTGTAAACGTAATAAAAAGCATATATCTTTGGCATTTAGAAGTTTCATGTGATGTAACTAGTAATTTTCTGTGTACTGACATATATCTTTGCTTGTGAACTGAGGATTATGCCACAATGAAACCACAATCGCCATCTAGTACTGTGCTTTTTAGTGAGCTAAACTTTGTTATTTCTTCAAATTACCATGATAATAATTTAATAGTAATAACTATAAGCTTATAAAAATAAATTAATACAAGTAACATTTTTTAATTTATAGTTCAACTGTTAGCAAGAGTAATGCAATATTCCTGGAGAATCACTAATTTACCATTTGTATGAGACTATTTAGATTAATTTCTCAAGAATAAGAAAATCTTGATCTACTAATAATAACCATGGTATTAAAATGGTAAATCTAAATTCTAATTATGTGGATTTGGAGAAATTGAGAAAGAGATGACAATTTGAGTCTGACCAAGAAACAAGCCTCTTTGAAGGTTCACCTTTCAACTACTCAAGGTCGAGTTTCTTTTCAATTTTTGTTACTAGCAGTCAGAATAGGACATATTGAGAATGAGAGCAAGGAATGGGATTCATGCAAGCAACCAACCCGAATGGAGTCAAAAAGAATTTTCAAGGTCGTCAAGCTAAATATATCAATAATTGTTAAGTCCCCACAATAACATTTAATTTTCTTTCACATTTAAGTTATTAATCATAATTAATATTCTTTAGAAATTTTAAATCAATTTTTTTTCCGGTTAAATATATTAAAGATTATTATTATTAGAATATAATAATAATTTTCGAAAACATAAAGTAATACAAATTAATTAATTTTATATCAATTAATTTCAAACTCAATTATATTAAATTATATTGTATGAGACTTGTTTGAAATGTCACATGGTTGTAGGCCAATTGGTTGCAAATGACTTTCAAAACCAAACAAGATTCTAGAGGTATAAGGTTAGAGTTGTTATTAAAGTATTTAGCCAAAGATAGGGAGGTCTAGGGCTGCTCTTTTGCTAAAGATATCATCAAATATGAGAACGTTAATTCAATGCAACGTAATGGCATTGACAATACAATCAATTGCATTTGATGATTCTACATGACTGACGCAGAAATTCTGTGTCATGACAAGACATTTGATTAAAACAAAACCATTATTTATGCTCACTCTTTGATGAAGTTTTCAGTCTATTTCTAACAAACAAAATATTTAAGCTAAAATCTGAATTTCACAGTTCTCATATAAACAATTAAAAGCCATTTCTTTCTCAAAAAAAATAAATAAATAAATAAATAAATAAATAAATTAAAAGTCATTTGTGACCCCTCTACTTGTAGTCTCTGATCAAGCCTTCCCAACAAGACTCGAATTCTTATTCCATATCACAACAATGCAAAATCTTACCGAACTGGCTCTCTAGTTCAACATTCCCATAATAACTTGCTAAATGTTGTGCTACATTTTTTTAATAGGTGTCATTTGCAAAGGCAATGATATGTCTAATGAAACCCTATCCAACAAATTAGATTACACAATTATTTAGAAATGAAGCCTGTCATCCTTAGAGCATCTTTATCAGTTGTGCCATATGTGCCAAATGTTAAATATTTGGCACATTTGGCACACCAAGCACCGTTTGACCCCATTTATCAGATATGCCATATCCATATTTTTTGCAACATTGAACAGTACCGTGACAAATTTGCCATGGTACGGAACGCGTGTGGCAAAATTTTTTCTTTTTTTATTCTTCTCTCTCTCATCTCTCCGTCATTCTCACCTCTCTCACCTCAATCCTCTCCTCTCTCTCTCACCCCAATCCTCATCACTGCTCTTCCACGCCCACGCCAATGCCGACGTCGACGATCACTTCCACGCCAACGCCGACGCCGATTTCTCTCTAGCAATGGTTTTTCTGTTTTTTTTTTTTTTTTTTTTTTTGGCTGTGTTTTGATGGGTTCGGTTCCGACAGAGGTGGGTGGGTTCGAATGGGCTAGACTATGACAATGACGGCGATGAAGATGGTGGGTTTGGAGTCTGGGTTGACTTGGATTATGAAAGTTTTGGGTTTGGAAGTGGGTGTGGGTGAGGGTGTGGAGGCGGTGGGTTTGTCGGGGTTTGTGGTTGAGGTGGTGGGGCTTCCGATTTGGTTTTGGTGGGCTATGGGTTGTGGGTCAAGGTTTTGGGTCGGTGGCATTGTGGGTCGAGGTTGGTTGCTTGAGTTTGTTTGTTTGTTGATGGGTTGGTTGGGTCGGCGGCTTGAGTTTGTTTGTTGATTTCCGATTTGTTGTTTTTTCCAATGCAGTTGTTCTATTTGGTTGATTAGGGAGTTCCGATGGATTTCTGGTTTGTTGTTGTTGTTCTGATTTGTTCCGATGGATTGTGGCTGCCACGGTGGTGGTGGTGGCGGCGGCGGCAGCAGTGTTGTGGTTGTTATTTATTAGGTTAGATATATTATTTTATTATGTTGTTTATATTATTTTAATGTGTAGGAAATATTATTTTAATGTATAGAATTGTAGTATAAAACATCTGATAAATGGAATATTGTAAAATAATGTGGTAAAATAATAAAGTAGGGTTTTAGTGTGACAAAATGGTATAATTTTTGCCATATCTGATGCGGATGCTCTTATCCAACAGCTTTAACATATAAATTGGAACTGACAGAACGTCACAACAGTAAGGGAGATGGGTGTTAGGAGAATGACAATAAATTCACTATAATTTTTAGTACTTATTGCCAAAATCATTTATGTTTTGAGTAGATACACTCGAACATCAGTTCATTATGTTCTACATTGAATAATGTTGTATTACAATGGAAGTATGAAAGAAGAGGCACATTAGCCTTGTGTGGGAGAGAAGGTATACATTAAACTTCGATCTAAAACAATGTGATAATATTTAACATACATTGATTGCTCTCATGATAAAATGAAAAATGTATCCAATGCAACAAGAAGTTGAGTGAAGCCGTGAAGGTCAAAGGAATATCAAATCCACCAACGCAGCTGGAGCCTTCATCCAAAAAAAAAAAAAAAAAAAACTATTTAATCTCTCATGCTGTACATCAGATTGTGAGCCAGGCTTCCCACTTAGAACATCTATAAATCAAGCATTCCAATCTCAGCTTGAACTTTATATAGATACACCGTACAACACCCATAAATTAAGTGTGTTCCAATCTCAGCTACACTTTTATATAGAAAAAACCTGATAATGTTCCTCCAGGCAAGCTTGCGTGGAGAAGGCTGTTTTTGCCAGAAGAGAAGTGAATCATCATCAGCAAACAAGCTTAAGGCCGGTTTGTGGCCCTTGCTCTGGCCACAGACTTTGCGTAAAGTTCCTCATAGTGTGCTGCTGATGACTCCCAACTAAAATCTATATTCATGTCATTCTGAACAAGCTGCTGCCATTTCTCAGGGTTATTCTTGTAGAGGTTAAACGCACGTTCCAAAGCTTTGTTTATACCCTGTCAAAATAAAGATGCATCAGAACAATCTATCCACACAAGAGGAGAGAGGATAAAACAGAAGTCTCTACACATGATGTTAAGATTCGTTGCTGACTGCAATAGCCTAAGGCTCTAACAGACTAGAGCAGCAAATTGCCTGCTTAAAGCCTCAAACATGGATGCTAAATAAAAATTAATGAACACAAATACAGACATAGAAGTACTTAACTACAACCCAGTATTCCACTGATTTACCTGTTCATCAGGATTTAAAAAGGTAAATCCGTTCCGGAACTGGAGAGGTATAGTATCATCATCAATGTCGAAAACGCTACACAAGAAAAAAAAGAATGTTCAAATAAGATTTTTCTGAAAGGAATAAACTTGAATCACAATATGGCAACATTATATAGGAGGCTTAACCCACCTGTCATTCAGACCGCCGGTTTTTCTTGCAATTGGTACAGAGCCATATCTCATGGCTATCAACTAGAGAAAATATACAAGGAGTTAACACGGAAAATAAAGCTAAAAAAACATGATAGGATTTGGATTCAACACTAGTACATTGAAATAAGGTGTTTAGCTAGAGGCTTATATGCCACAGATGAGGATAGAGAACATAGCTAAAGTAACATCATCCATTGATTTCAAGAGTTATCTTTTCCACATCTCAGTTTTTAAATGAGAAGTGCAGGGGCTGTGTGGCTTCTTTAAGTCTCTCTCCATTAAGTGCAATTTGAGAAGAGAGAAATGTGCTCAGTCGGTTTTCTGTTCAAGGAGCCTTACTCAAGAATAAGTGCAGACTTTACCTGTGTAAGGCCACAAGGCTCAAAGATGGATGGGATGATAAGCATGTCAGATGCTGCGTATATGGAATGGGAAAGGGATTCATCATACTTCAATATCAATCGAATATCATCATGATTCTGAAACTGGTGTGCGATACCCTCAAATTCCCTCTACAAGATAAAAATTTACAATAAACATAGAGCAAAAACACAAATCAGTCAGCATAAATCTATATGGCTAAGTTGGCAAACAAAATTTTCATAAAAAAAAGGTTGGCAAACAAAACGGGGAAATGGGATAAGTCTTTGCCTTCTAATAATAGAAATCATTAGCTATAAGCACATATAGCCATCATATGGAAGAAGCAACAAGTGAACTTCAAATAGTAAGAAATTCATTACCAAATGCAATTAATATGGACATGGCAACTGAACCATTGGCTTTTCGTTTTAAATCTGACGTGTTAAATTGATACATTCATTTCCGCATGTAAATGATCTTGAAATGTCAACTAACCGATCACTTTTAAGCTTTGAAAAATTAAATATATAAAAATTAAATGGATACTCAATTTTTGTGCTTTCTTAATGGATATAAGCAAAAGAGAGAGAGAGCTGTTATGGTGAGTTTAAAATTTCAAAAAGGATGTGTATTTGACAATCATTATATGCATTTTTTTCCTTTTATGTCTAAGTTTCAAATACATACAATGGATTTTTAATCTACAATTCACCCTCCGCCCATTTTTATAGGAGAAGGAACCACCATTTGAGCTAGAGCTCATTGTCTTCAGAATTCATAAATTTTCAGAAGAATAATTGTACTTGCTTCAAAGTGAACTGTCATCTTATCCTCTAATTCCATAATTTGTCTAATTTAATTGCATGAAACACATAAATTCTGAATGGTACCAGAGCTATGCACACTAACAATAATTGCATCTGTATTACAAACACAATAATATGGTTTTATATTGTCTCATAATTACTGTTAATACGTGAGACCATTAATACCATAAAATGATTCATTACAGACATATTCTTAGGTTTTGTTTGGTAATTATTTTTGTTTTTTGTTTCCAAAGACTTGTTTTGAAGAATAAAAATAAAAAACGATTTTATTGTGTTTCCAAAATTGAAAATACATTTGGTTAGTTTAAAACAAGAGTGAGAATTTCTTGTGCCTGTTAACTTATTTTTTGGGGGAAGAAGGGGACTATTTACTAAGTGATGAACCAATATATTATATATTGTTTTTTAGACTAATCTATGAACTTTTTTTATTAATAATAAAAATAAAAATAAAAAAGAGACGTGTCTAAACAATCAGATGCCAGCATAGCAGGTACATGCATTTGTTGCCAGACTAAAACAAGCTCACTAAAGTCTGAACACATAGGCATTGTGTCTTTCAAACATAAGACCAAAACCTGAACATGAAATCTAGCTCATTTAACTCTAGGCTTGGGTCGTTTCTTCATATATCATTGGTAATCGATGCTCAAGTTTGTCATGTCTGGTAATTCCACACGTCAGGCTGTGAACTAAAAGAGGATTTCATGGATAACGAGAGGAAAGTGGAGGAAGGGTGGAGAGAGCTGTGGGTTTGGGTTTGGCCGCAAGTTTAATTTGGACTTTGTTATTGTGCTTTTGGTTTCACTTTTTTGTTTCAGCTAGGACTCAAAGCCTAGACTTCATTAAGTTTGTTTGCTTCTCCATGTTTTCATAACTGAAAACAAGTTATTAGCTATTTTTAGTTTCCTTTGGAAATTGAGATTTGGAAACCATTTTTGTTTCTTGTCTATTTTGAGTTACCGAACAAATTTTAACCTTTTATCTATCAAAAAAAAGTTACCAAACAAATCTTTTGGTCTAGAAAATTGAAAATTGAAAAAAAAAAAAAAAAAAAACAGTTGCCAAACATTACCTTATATTTTATATAAAAGCTGATGTTTAGATTAAGTTCAGCTCCAGAAATTCCAGAATTGTCTAAGGTATGGCATGTTGTTGTGTCAGGACTCAGTCCTACATGGCTGCCATGTATCAGTTTTTCTTTAAATATTTTTATCTACTACTACTACTACTACTACTACTACTACTACTATGAAATGAAGTTAGTCCTCTTATTTGATTTGATGTTGGGCATGGATCTATCATCTATCTTTGGCATGATGGTGGCATCATGATGGTGTCTTTTATCAAAGATATGGTCATAAAACAGTCTATCACTTTGCTAGCTTGTTGACTGCTTGGTCTCTAGTGTCTTGCAGAATCAGGAGTGGCACTGGCCACCGCAAGATCTGATAATTTAGTGGCCATTCAGGACTAAACTCTCATTGGTAGAAATTGTAGATGAGGATAGGCCTTTCTGGATTCCTTCTAAATCTGGCTTTTATTCTTGTTCTAGTACCCGGTCCAGCATATAAGAAGGAAAAATCCAGAGGTCAAGTGGTATCAACTGATCTGGTTTTTAGGTTCAATTACTAAACACACTTTCATTGGTTTGCAAATCAGAATAGGCTGTTGACAAAGGATAGGCTTCTACCATGGGGAGTAGTAACTGATGCTACTTGTGTTTTATGCAAAAATAGAATTGAGAATAGGGAGCACCTCTTCTTTAAGTGCCCCATATCCAGAAGAGTGTGGAAAACCATTATGGGCTGGTGTTTTATTATAAATCCTAAATTCCATTGAAAGGACATCATGTTGTGGGGTGAAGACCAGTTGAGGGGATTGAGTTTGAGAGCTGTCCATTGCAAAACAGCTCTATGTTCTGCCGTTTATAATCTGTGGAAGCTAAGAGATAGCGCGAGTTGTCAAGGCAGGATCAAGTCTGAAGAGATTATTATTAGAACTATCAAATAAGAAGTTAAAAATAGGGTTGAAAGTAGGGACTGTTTCTGCAATTCTGTTTTGAATAGAGTGCTGTGCTGCTATCGGGGCATCTCTCCGCCAAGCCTTAGAAATTCTCCTTGCTGCTAGCACTTTGCTTAGGTTTTTTTTTTTTCCCCCCTGCTGTATGAATCTGTCTTTGTGCAGCTGGCTGTCCCAGCAAGATTTGTGAAGCTTTTTCTGTACTAACTTGCTGTAATATTTTCTTTGAAATATAATTGCTCATTCATTAAAAAAAGAGAAAGAAAAGGGGTAAGCCTTATCATGAGGATTATATTATCATGTTAGAAAGAATATTTTGGCGAAAGAACAAATGGTGACAAACGGCAGACTATTCTGTTATGTTTAATGTGGTGCACAGGGAGATATAGGTATGCACATCATTTCAAGGGGAAGAAGTTACTTCTTACAAAGTTGAAGTTCTCTCTGTCTCTCTCTCTTTTAGTTTCTTCTTCTTCTTTTTATTATTTTGTTGTTATTCTTTTTTCTATGAATGGACTTCAGCCTACTATTTCATTCTCTACTTCAACTTGCTGGAGTTCCTGGTTAACTTGAATTTTAGATAATATTTTCTGTACTTGTTTACTTTCATTTCCTTTTGCCTCTTCCTCTGTAAATTCCCCATTTACTAGGGCTGTGCCCATTTCTCACACTTTTTCTCGATATAGCTATTGCTTAAAACTTAAATAAAAGAAGAAGAAGAAGAGAAAGATCTTTAGAATTTTAAAAAGAAGTTTCACATGCAAATTTGGGTCAGAAAGAAGTTTTCAAACTTGTAGAATAATACTACTGAATTTTCCATTCTCAATTTCTTTTACGCTCCTGATATTGATTCTACACATAGTAGTATTGATGTTAGAATAATGAATAAGAAATTACTAGGATTAGACCTTCAAAATAAAAATCAACCATTTGATTAAGGTGAGGTTATCCTTTTACTCCCTGTCTCTTCTTTTTTTTGGGGGTGGGCGGTGGGGTTCTACTTGTAAAGAATTTAATAAAGAAAAAGTAAAACATTACCTGAATATGTGGCACTGGACTTGAGCCAAGAAGTAAAAACTGTCCTCCCAGCTCCAATGTTCGATATATCGCATGTCTAATAAGATGAACACCTTTCTGAGGCACCAATCTTGTTATGCAGCCTAACTATTGAATAAAAGATCAAACAAAACCAAGATTTCAAGCAGATTCACCAACTATAATCAGGATCAAATAAAGAAATATAGAAAATGCCAGTTATGTTCTTTTTCTTTTCCTTTTTATCAAGTGGAAATGTTAGGCTACACAGTCAGAGGTAGCCTTCACCCTCCCACATCCTTCTCTCATGTGATGAACCCAAGACCTTTCTTACAAGGCCAGTGACAATGTCGTTTCTTCAAAACATAAAGATGGTCCTACATGGGAGTACATCACCAAAAATATTATGACGTACAAACCAAACAATTAAAAGGCCCCTTTTAAGAACACTATTGTGATATCTCAAACACTCCCAACAATAAAAAAAAAAAAAATTTTAAGAGCCCTAATATTTATCCAAAACAGACTTCTCTATCTATTTAATCATTAACATGGATTCAATAAAAACAACAAAAAGGATCCTAAAACACAGTAACTTAACTGCAAAGATTCTGGCAGTGGAATCACATTTTGTTGCCGGGTATATTGTTAAAGAATGCATTAACATGAGCTTAGTACAAAAACTTGAAAAAAGAAGGGCAGGGAGGCTGTTTATAAAGCAATTAAAGAGAACAAAAATAAAATGGGAGAAATTTCCGAATCTAAGTTCTCCCAACTGTATACATTCCCGTGTTTTAGTTGTAAGTTCAAATGGAACTTTCAGTCCTGATACCAGTATGAACTAAAAGCAGGGCATATATGAGACAGAGTTGCATGTCTCAAGTCTCCATGCTAACAATTTCCTATGTCCGTTTGCCAGTTCAGCCGATACGAAAGCCTCCATCTTTGATTTGTTGGATTCTAGGCTGGATGGGGGCAGGTTAGGAGCTGGGATGTAAGTTTTCAAAGGGACTTCCATAATTGGGAGTTGGGCTCTGTTAATTTCTTTTCAAATCATATCCATTCTCAGGTGCCTAGGGGGGAGGGGGGTGATAAGATGAAATAGTGCTTAATGGGGAGAGGCAAGTTTCATGTTTGTTCTTAATACAAAGCTATCCATGGCACAAATGACATTTTTTTCCCTTAGAAGAGTATATGGTGTGTCTAGGCCCCAAAGAGGGTTTCTTTATTTTTATGGCCAGAAGCTTGGGGTAAAATTCTTACTATTAATAACCTTATTAAGAAGGATAGGATGGTGCTGCTTGTGTCGATATTGCAGGGAAATAGTGGACCATTTATTACTTCATTGTGATGTTCCTCATATCATATGCTGTGGAGTAAATTTCTTATCATGTTTGGAATTTAATGGGTGATTCCTTTGATAGTAAAGGCCTTATTGTTTGGGTGCAAGAATTGGTTTAGAAGCATTCTTCAGATGTTTAGAATTTAGTGCCACTATGTTTGATGTGGTTAGTGGGAAGGAACGCAACTCTCATATGTTTAACGACATTGAGAGATCCCTCGATCAGTAAAAATCCTTATTGATTCATACCTTGTTTGATTGGTCTATGGTTAGGGGTTTCACTCATTTTACTTCTATTTTTGAGTTTCATAATTCTCTTAGAGTTTCAGTTTGATTCTTTGTAATTTTTTAAGATACTTTGTGTTCATTATTGTGAACATGAAGCAATCCCCCTTTTCAATAAAAATTCTTCATTCACTTATAATAAAATAAAATAAAAAACATTTTCCCATGTATGCACGATAATACAAAGCTTAAAGTACAGCTCCTAGGATCCCAAATGTAATTTCCATAGCTGGTGACAGTATATTGTAAAACCACAAATGTGGTGAGTCAAAATATAACTTTTTCAAAAGGGTAACATCTTATACTACTATATTAGTGCTGCATATTAAAATGTCAACAAATATGAAAACTTAATGTGATATGATGATGTCACCATTTGATAAAATAAAATTACCAGTGGCTTCCTAACATCTGCAGAAGAAAGCCCTAGATGCCTTCTCATAGCTTTCTTATTTTCTGCTTTCCCTTGAAGATCATTTGCAGTGTACTGGACTTCGAGAAATGTATCCGTGGCAGGATTCCATGCATCAGTATCAATTCCATTTAAAATCCCAATAAACTTTTTTGAGTGAAAATTAAGTGTTGAATGGAGACCTTTTCCTCCCTGTAAATCAAGAAATAACAACATATAAGGGCTTCATGAAAGCAATGAGACCGATATGAATACTCCCTTAAAACATCAGTGCCGATTTTTGTAAGACATGGTAGACACCACACCCTAATCATCTTGGATCAATTTGAAGCCAGGAATAATGTTATTCCATCATGTCATGTAAAGTCAGTACACAGAGGTTATGTGATATTTAATTACCTGATGTGAATGAAAAAGAGGGACATTTTCGAGGAAATTTGCCATTTAACATTATTTTTGTAACAATTTAGTTAGTTGTCAAGTTTGAAAAACTATTTTGCAAACTAGCATCTCAAGGCTTTGAAAATCAAGTCTCTCAGCCTTGAGTTCCAAGTGGTGGCTTCTTCTTCTTCAGATCTGCCGTGTGGGTTCTTCTTCTTCTTCTGGATTGTTCTTCTTTTGTCTTCTTCTTCTGATCTGCCGTGGGTTCTTTACTCTTCAGATCTGCTTCTTTTTTCACTGAACTCAAGTCTCGAAGACTAGAGTTTTTTCGCTAAACTCGAGTCTCTAAGGCTCAAGATGCTAGTTTACTAATATATTTAAAAAAAAAACATGTCAACTATCAAAATAGTTGCTAAAATCACGTTAAATGGCAAATTTCCCCAACTTTTCCCCCCTAATCTTCCCCCTAATCTTCTCAACCGGGAGCCCAATCATAATAATGACTATAGAAGCAACCTCAAAGCATTCTTGAGAACTTTTAATGTAAATGCAACAAAACCAACGTAAAGGCAAAGTTCATACCTCAGCAGTCCGCACCTCTTGTGCATAAGTAGGCGAAACAGTCGTCACAATATTAGAAAATACTACTCCACCCTGAAAATAGGGAATCCATAAGACATTATGAAATATTTTCATGTCTTTATGATATCAGTAATAAATGTGATTCTCAACACAAAAAAGAATTAGTAAATACGTATCAATAATTACTATACCTTAACAGGATTGACCCTGTCATGTGCAGAGTTGTCCTGCATTCTATCTGGTCTGTTTAGCTGATGTTCATCAAGACCACAAGATGCCAATTCTGCAGCAGGAGCAGTCCCTTGGTACTCAAAGTTGTGGCATGTGAAACATATTCTAGCTGAATTCAATCCTTTAGGGGCATATAAATCCCAGTAAAGTGGTGCCTAAGAAGGCAAAAAATTTTCATTTAGAAGAATAAATATATAAAAATAAATGTCAGACATCAAATAAAGCACAAGTCAACAATGAAGATTATATGGACCATACAACAAAAGCTGTCTGCCAATCATGGCAATGTATTATGTCTGGTTTCTTGCCAGCTTGAAGAAGCAACTCAAGTGCCGCACGGCTAAAAAATGAAAAACGTTTGAAATCATCATGCTCGCCATAAAATTCTCCTCTCCAGAAGAATTTGTTAGGATGATGAGGTTCAATAAAATAAACAGGAAGACCTGCATAATTAAATTTATAATAAGTATCTGACGCTAAAACATAGAATTTTTGTACAGTCCATGTTCTGAAGTATACAATGCAAGCAAAAACTATAAGATCCTTAACCTCCAACTGTGCCAACCCAGATTTTATTTTTGAATAGTTGGCCATCAAAGTATGACTCTACCACCACATCCAGGACCTGTATCAGTTAATCAGATCATTGAGATATTCTTGAAACTCAGGTACTTCAAAATATTATCACAAAAAATAACTCACCCTTAAGTCACGAATATGATCATATTGCATGCAATCATATTTTGGAAGAACAATTTCCACAAGGTGTCCTCTTTTTTGCAAAGCTTTACCAAGACCAGCTACAACATCCCCCAAACCACCAACCTACAGAAGCAATGTAGAATCTTGAAGAAATCATAGAACTAACACTAAAAACTAAGCAAGAATAGACAACATAAAATTTTAAATCATAGTTCATGAATCACGATTATAGCGCATTAGCACCTATCCTTATTCTTGTCTGAATAAATGTTGAAAAATTTTTAGTATTCAAACTTTTCTTTTATTTTCCACATGGACACAAGGCCAGCACCAGAAGAGAAAATGGTTCAATGCTGAAAACTAGATAAAGGCCAAACAAAATCATATACTACTTTCATTCGTGCAAAATATAGCGTAGTAAATGTGCTGAAGAAATATTTTAACAGCCAGGTAATTTGAGATATGTGTGGCAGATAAGATCCAACAAAGAGCATTTGTGGAGCATTTTGACTTGTGTGTTAAGCCATTATATAGTCTTCTGTATAATCTAAAAAAACTTGTGAAGGAAAACTTAAAATACCAAACTGAGCACAAGCCAAGATAAAGCCAGCTTCAAACCACCTAAAAAAAGCTTAACCAACTTTGGTGCACTCAAAAAGGAAAAATAAATGTAATTTGGGTTACTAATCTCTGCCACTGTAGTACATTTCCAGTATACTTGGGTTGGATATTCTTTAATAAAAAGTTCTTTCGTTATTTATCAAAAAAAAAAAAAAAATGTGTTTAATAATCTAAGGCACAAAGATAAGGTACTATCAATGGGAGATATATACTTTTCCATCTCAAAAATTTGGTGGAAGTTCAACTTTTGTCTTTTTAACAATTTTAAAGGTATCAATTTCATCCTTCTATCCATCTGCTATTAAATTTATGCCACGCTATACAACTTTTTAACATATGTGCCATGCCAACACTCAATCTGCCACGTATGCAATTTCTTTTATAGAAAATTTTCAAAGGACAAAATTGATACATTTTAAATTTGATGGATGAAATCTAACTCTGACAAAATTTCAAGGACAAAAAGTGTATGTTAGTCATAATTTAATAATGAAAGTGATAATGACTTTAAGGTTATGGTTTAGTATCCTTTTATTTTGGAGTTGTTATGTTGTTATTGAAAAGGCAATAAGGGGACTGGGGACCATATGCCATTTTCCAAAAGAAAGGATATACCATACACAGTTCAACCAAAGAGTAGAAAATAACTATTTGGGCAGCGGCAACTTGTCTACACAAGCACCATTACAGAATTCAGCAAGGAAAAAGAAATTGCATTTCTGAACCCAGAAGCTATACTACAGCTGACTTTATAAATTTATATGTACAATCAAGCATCTTATCAGAGAGGCTTAAGTGAAATCCCAGGTTCTGTATACACTAATATAATTTGACATAAGATATTTCCAACCAAGACACAAGTTCCTTTATTGGTCCCCTCACTTATATTTCCATAAAATAAATGATATACTATAATGAAGGAGAGAATTTGTCAATAACATCAACATGGACATTTTGAGTGTCACAGATTCCTCTGGCAATATTTGACCATCTATTCAGCAGTATGTAATGTAATTCTAAATCAACATAAAAGACCTTCAGATCCTTCACTGAAGTTTTCACAAAGATTGAGCAAAGAAAGAAAGGATAGACCATAACGCAAAGTTGAGCACACCTTAGCAACTGGTGCCATCTCTGCTGCGATATGAATTACATATAATCCTGGACTGATCAACAAAGGGTACAAATTAATGAACAGCATATATATTCACCACAATTTACTATTAAATAATTAATACCATGTTGGTGATGATGTCAGCCTGAGAAATGTAGTTACAGCCTCGCGTTCATTCTTTTCCTTGCATGACATGTATGCATCACGAATTTGTCCATCTTTCTTCCAAACCATTTCTCTCAACAACTTTGCATCATGGGTTGATATTTTTTTCTCAAGCAACCAACCATCAATTATGAGCAATAAACGACTCCAAAATTCTGAAGGCATGTCATCCACAGGTTCATCTAGTGCCCTTTTCTTGCTTTCTTCTTTCAGACTATTAAGTGTTTCTTGAAATTCCTTCACTGATTCTTGATATAATTGAATGTAAGAATGTATCTCTTCATCAGACTTTTGAAGACGATCCTCCAAAAGCTTGATCTTTTGTTGCATTAATTCATTATATTGTTGCAATTTTTCTGACGAGAGCTTATAGACACTAACTTCTTCAAGGGATTCTTCCAATTTATCAACCTTCTTTCGGAGCTCCTGATTTTGCTGCAACACTGTAATAGCTTGATCTGCTGGTTTGGTTGCCTTATCTAGCAATTCTTGTAAATTCTCCACCTTCTCCCACAAGTACTTGTATTCAACTTTCAGAGAAGAAAGTTGGGAAACATCTTCCTGAGAAGCAGAAAGTTTAGACTCCAAGTCTTTTAGGGAAGATTCTAACAGTGAGCGTTGTCTTTCCAGCATAAGCACACGTTCATCTGTGTTCTTGACATAATTAAGCTCAGACTTAAGTGCTTGTACATCATTCTTTAGGAAGACATTTTCTTCCCTCAATGAGCTAAGCTCCTTGGTAAGAGGATGAAAACTATTATTATGTATTATAGAGTCCTCACTACTCAAAAGATTTTCATGATTCTCATACATATCAAGCTCAATTCTTTCAGTACCACCCCTTTGAGTGAATTCATTTCGCAACTTCTCTAACTGGTCTTCAAGAAGTTCCACACGTATCTTTTCTTGGGCAGCAACTTGAATCCGGGCATCAGTTTCTGCAAGTCTCATCTCCAAAGAATTGATCTCTCCTTGCAGTGTCTCCTTCTCAGTGAGAATCTTTTCAACATCTTCAAGCGCACGAACCCGAGCTTGATTGAGAAGATGGATATCTATAGCAAGAATGGAAACATAGGTATGTATTTCACTGTAAATTGATACAAAGATGCTAATTTAAAGAGACAGATACCAAAAGGATTATAAAAATACAGAAAATATCCTACTTTTCTCCGCATATCTTATCATGCCAACCAAATCCTCAGATTGAACACTTGATAGTTGCTCTGCACCACCTATGTTTATAGCCTGTGAGACAAGCAAAGAATATAATAATTTTGTTTAAGTTTACAATGATTATCCTTAGCTTTTCTAGCCAATAAGAGGAAATGAAACAGTTTTTGTTGTAAAAATCAACCAGTTTTTGATCTCTGGGTTGTTATGTATTGTCCATAAACAACTGCATTTACTCTCCATTTATCTCAAATTAATTTTCTTAATTTACCAGTGAGAATCCCACCCACCGGGTAAATAACATGAAATATAGATAGAAAGATAAAAAATAAAGTGGTATAGTCCAAACACAGATTATTGATTTTGTTGTAGATGTCTTGGTGAAGGACCATACCAAAGATTTTTCTTCATTAGTTATAGTTGGACTACTCAACTCCTTTGCACTGGTATGCTCCAGGGCTATGCTTGTGTCAACATCATCATTAGATTTGAGTTCCTGACTCAAAATTGGGACATTAATAATTGAAGCATTTTCAGATTCTAACTCCTCATCGCCTTTCGGCAGGAAATCTTCATTTTTTGGAGGCTGTTCATGAGAGGCTTTCTTCAATTGTTTTGCACTGGTATGCTCCAGAGCTATGCTTGTGTCAACATCATCATTTGAAATGAGTTCCTGACTCAAAATTGGGACATTAATAATTGAAGCATTTTCAGATTCTAACTCCTCATCGCCTTTTGGTTGGAAATCTTCATTTTTTGGAGGCTGTTCATGAGAGGCTTTCTTCAATTGTTTTGCACTGGTATGCTCCAGAGCTATGCTTGTGTCAACATCATCATTTGAAATGAGTTCCTGACTCAAAATTGGGACATTAATAATTGAAGCATTTTCAGATTCTAACTCCTCATCGCCTTTTGGTTGGAAATCTTCATTTTTTGGAGGCTGTTCATGAGAGGCTTTCTTCAATTGTTTTGCACTGGTATGCTCCAGAGCTATGCTTGTGTCAACATCATCATTTGAAATGAGTTCCTGACTCAAAATTGGGACATTAATAATTGAAGCATTTTCAGATTCTAACTCCTCATCGCCTTTTGGTTGGAAATCTTCATTTTTTGGAGGCTGTTCATGAGAGGCTTTCTTCAATTGTTTTGCACTGGTATGCTCCAGAGCTATGCTTGTGTCAACATCATCATTTGAAATGAGTTCCTGACTCAAAATTGGGACATTAATAATTGAAGCATTTTCAGATTCTAACTCCTCATCGCCTTTTGGCTGGAAATCTTCATTTTTTGGAGGCTGTTCATGAGAGGCTTTCTTCAATTGTTTTGCACTGGTATGCTCCAGAGCTATGCTTGTGTCAACATCACCATTTGAAATGAGTTCCTGACTCAAAATTGGGACATTAGTAATTGAAGCATTTTCGGATTCTAACTCCTCATCACCATTTGGCTGGAAATCTGCATTTGTTGGAGGCTGTTCAATGCGTTCATGAGAGGCTTTCTTCAATTGTTGCTTTTTATGCTGGGAACTGTATGTAATTTTTGTATGATCAAGTTAATGCATACTAATAATCAAATTTAAGGTACAGAATTTTTTAATCTGAGATAAGATAAACTATGTAAATTACACAAAAAAAAAAATAAAAAAAATTTAAATAAAAAAAACTCCATAAAAGAAATTCAATCTAATTTCAAAAATTTGCTTCTAGAGCCGGTAACTTGGGTGAGAATTTATGATTGCTTAAGAAAATTACATGTCTATAATACAAGAAAATTTATTGAAGATAACTTTTCAAGGAATTTGAATCTAGAAAGTAGGGCACATAGTACATGCTTAATCAGACCATTCTACCTAATTTTTTGTTTTCAACTCAAACAAGCAGAGCAACATTCAAATTAGAAGACATGGTTTTCAAGTGAATACTCGCCATTGCCACCACAATTCATAGACAATGGATGCCAAAAGGCATTAAGTTCATTAAGTGCTATAATGTGCTCTAAAGTGTGCATTTAAATTTTTATGTAAGATTAGATGTGAAAAGGTTATAAATTTATAATTTTCTAGGAATTGGAATCCTAAAAAAAAATTCAGCAATGAGATTTTGTCCTATCTTGCTTGGTAAAAAAGGGGTCAACCTAAGGGAAATAAGAGGGTGAAATTGGGGAGTGGAAGAAGTCATAGCTTAGGACCTAGTCCATCGTACCTTAGGTGGTGTCTTTGTATAGAAAGAAATAACAAGGATTCTGAAATTCCAGCAAAGTCCTCGGGGGAAATAAAATCAACCTTTCTTATATTTCTGTTCTACTAGGTATCAGTCTGTTCTTGATTCTTTTCTATGATCCCCTTTTTAGATTTTCTTGATGACCTTAGATTTTGGCAGTGAGATTTTTTATTTTTATTTTTATTTTTTATTTTTTTAATTATTATTATTTTTTAACTTAGGTGGTGTCTGTGTATAGAAAGAAATAACAAGGATTCTGAAATTCCAGCAAAGTCGTTGGGGGAAATAAAGTCAATTTTTCTTATCTTTATGTTCTACTAGGTATCAGTCTGTTCTTGATTCTTTTCTATGATCCCCTTTTTATATTTTCTTGATGACCTTATCTTTTGGCAGTGAGAACTTTTTTTTTTTTGGTGATTATATTTTTACACTACCCCCCACCTTCTTTTTTCCCTTTCTAATACTAACTTATTACAAAAATAAATAAATAAGGGTCAACCTAAGGAAAATTAAGCCTCTATAAACTCATATACTTCAAGATCCAAAATACTTCAATGTGCACAATAGTACAGAGAAAAATTGAATCTTTAATAAACAAAAATTCAGCATTAATTTGTGTAAATATTGTAATAAGGAAAACAATTTCAATTCAATGAATCAAATTGATCCAATGCTAAAGACAATAGAGTGATAGACCAGCTGTAACCAAGTACTGTGAAATTAACATTTCAAGGAAGAAATAAGTAACCCACATTAATTTTTTGATAAGTAACTCAAATAAACTTGTCTAAGCAATATCCTTAAGTTTTGGGTCAGCTGTTCCAATTTGCTGACATTTATGTATCAATCTTAGACTCACTTCCTATATCTTCATTTTTGCCCATTCCTCCTGGAAGCATATGTGTTATGTCTATCTCAGTCAGCATTCTGTCTTCAAATTATTCCAAGCAACCTCTAACATCTCATAAAGTGCATTTTCAGTTCTATTTCTTCCTAGCCTTGCCACCATTTACCTCAACCTGTTGAATCAACGACACCCATTTTAACTTAGGTTCCACAGGCTTAGAGACGCAATATTTTTTTTTAAAAGGACAGATACATAGCTTTCTAGATTAGTTTTTTTGGATTATATATAATCAAATATGTTGCTAATGAGCTCTAGCTCAAAACAAACCTCCTCCCCACATAAGAAAGGGTGGAGGGTAAGGCCGTGGGTTTGAAACTCCCTAGGCAATAGCTCTATCTATCGCTATCAGTGGCACATCAGCTCCAAGAAGGTTGTGTACTAGTGGTGATGGCAAAATGTAATAATTCAATTGCATCAATTGGGATAAGGATAAAGGTGGCTAATATGGTTTTGATTTTAATTCAATCGATACAAATATAATCCGAACCAATTCACAATACGATCGATAAGGCAAATTTGGAAGTGTATTGTATGAATTTTCAAACTCCCACCACCCAAAAAGGAAAATTTAGCAATCATCATACTACAAGTCAATCAACATCAAGAAAAGGCACCCAATTTCCAAACCCAAGAAATAAATCAATTTATAGAACAATACCCATAAAACAAAAGCTCAATCAAACGATCAAAAGATTCAAAACTATGATGACAAAGAACAAAAAACACAAAATACAGTTCCAATTAATAAAAGAATGGGATTGAACCTGAGATTACGGTGACGCATTTTACAGGAAGCAGGAAGTAAGCGATAGGAAGGTGAGAAAAAACGAACATTTGAGTGGTTGCTGCTGCAGTTCAGTCCACTCATCATCCCTTGGCTCAAAAACCATGTAGATAGCTTCACAGCCATTGTCAATCAAATCCAATAACACAGTCTCTCTTTCTCAATCTATATCTGCATGCAATAAAAGAGAGAAACACTAAGCAACCAAGTAAAAGATAGATAGATAGATAGAACAAACGGTTTCTTGGCCACAACGATTATATATTTATACGAGAATCTAGGGAAAAGTTGACATATTAACAGTACTGTACACACCACACAGTAGTACAGTGTTACTTTGTTTTATGTACGTTTCTGACTCAACACTCATTCTCTTTGTCTGGATTTTGAGTCTAGCTGTTGGTGTTGGCATCTTTGATTCGAGAAATGAATGTGTGACGATACGTGCGGGTTTAACATGTGACAAAGACAAACGTTACTACCTTATCTGAAACGAATGAACAACGGTTGATTCCACATGGGTCCGAGTCCGACGTAATGAATGGTGATGGGTTTGTGTTAAGGAAAAGGACTTAGGTGAGGTCAACTGCAGCTTGTTTTTACTTGCTCCGGGGCTCGACTTGCAATGTTTACTTTGAACTTGAGGCGACCTCTTAAAATAATTATTTTGTCCTGACTTGATGAGTGATTATCCACCGTATATTTAAATTGTGTAAATTTTATGAGTAATACTTAAGTACAATATTTAGATCTAACAAAATGATATTGATTTAACTTCCAACTTTACAGGATTACTAAGTCTAATAGATAGCTCAGGAAGAGAGAAATGAATGAAATAGAAAGAAATTAAAACAAGATTTAAAATATTCTTTCTTTATTTTATTTGGGAGTTTTAATAAAGGGAACAAAAAGTTTTTTCATTTGTTTGTAAGTTTAAGTGAGGAGGGAATGAAATAAGTAAGATGGAACACTCATTACTCTCTATTTTCTCAAAGAGAAATTGGAAAATTTTAAATTAAATTTAATGATTTTTTGTTTTTCTAAAACTCTCAAAATACTCCTATGTATTCAGTCGTTTATTTTAGGATAAATTACATATTTGGTCTCTATCTTTTACACTATATGTCAATTTGGTCCCTAGCGTTTCAAATATGTCAATTTAGTCCATAAGCTTTTGCTATTGTGTCAAAATAGTCCTCGTTGTTAGATAATGAATGAAAAATACTGACGTGGCTAACGGTGATATTAAAATATTATTATTTTTGCCAATTGAGCTGCTACATCAACAGCCACACGTTCGTAATTTATATAAATAAAAAGAAATCAAGGGTTTGAATAATAGCATTTGTCTAATTGGTATCACATGGGAATCTTGCGCCATGGATATCAATGGTCGAAGAGGAAAAACCAGCCAGAAGATCACACAATGGGTTTTCTGGTAGACTATTCTCTCTCAATACCAACTAAAGATTGGATCTTTTCTTTTCTTTTCTTTTTTCTTTTTTAAGAAAAAGTTTTTATTTCCATTGCAGATTTGGGTTAGAACCTTCATATGACGTAGATCCATATTCTATTCTTGTGATGTTAGTTTTTTTTTTTTTTTTGGCTTCATTACCGTTAGTGCTCTCACTATGGTTTTATTATTAAGAATAGGACATTATTTTATTAAGAATAGGGAGCTGAGGAAGCCAAGGGTTGGGAGAGGATGAAGGTGCATTAGCCAAAGAGATTGGGAGGGAGAGGTTTCAGATTTGGGGGAGAAAAGCCAGTATTTTGTTTTTGTTTTTAAATAAATAAATAAGGACATATGGTTGTTGATGTGGTTGTTTTTAATCTGATATGGCAGCATAGTTGGCAACTAATGTGGCATGAAAAATAATTTTTTATTGTTCTGTTTGACACATCAGCTTTTTCCATCCAAAAGATAACGGCAATGACTAAATTAACACGACACTGAAAATGTTAGGAACTAAATTGACCAAATTAAAAAGTTAAGGACCAAATTGAAATATGATGTAAAGGATAAGGACCAACTTTGTAATTTACCCTTTATTTTAATGAACTTTTTTTATGAGATTTATTTTAATGAACTTGATTTCTCCTTCACTGAGTGTTGGGTTCAAGTTTAATTATGGCTTTGCCTCTCAATAGACAATTTGGAAGTCATCTTAAGATTGAAGTAGAATTTGATGTTACGTGTCCCTCGTCACTGGATTTCCTCTTGAACATTATTATTTACCATCCTTGTGGGTTCCTTTTAAATATGAAAAAAAAAAATTGGGAAACTTTTGCCATGCATGTGATATGCTTGGGCATATATGAACAAAAAGTATTGCAGTGAGATAGGTGTTCAACTTATGATGAAGAAAGATGTAACATGTGGGATACATGTTAAATGACCAAAAGTTGATAAATGAGAAGCTCAAATTGGCAGTGACTGGAGAAATTTGGGAAATTTACATAGATTAGATTTGGTTGCAACTTACCAAATAACCAGAATTATGTCAATCTAATTTAGTACCCAAACAAGAGTTGAACCCACCTATTCCCAAAAGGCAGGCCCATTTAACCAACAACCCAACAGACCAAACACTAACCATTCAAATGGCTTCAGCTGAGCCCAATAACTCAAACACAATCTCAACAACTAATATTAAATATATCTCAACAACTAAGAATTACTTGGAAGAACAGAGAAATGGGAGGGGTTGGTGGCTGAATAAAATGAAATGGGGAACCCAACGTGCAATTTGTATCACTATCTTCTTTTGATGTGGTAGAGTCCTACATGAAAAATGTCATAATCTTAGGAAAACAATAAACAAAAGCATACAATAAAATTTAACTTATAAAAAATATGTGATTTCATTGTAGCATTAAGGTGCTTTCCTAAATCATATTCTTATAGAGCAGCATAGGATAAACACAAAACATCTTAAGTGGAAAAATTGATGCTTCAACATCTCCTAAGAAAGGGGGAATGGAAGCAAAGAGTTAAACTCAACAAGCAAAACTAAAAATGATTGAAATAATGGAATTGAATTTAGCCATAACCACCCAGACTCAACTAGGCTTCAAGCCATTACCAAATTATTATAATTTCCACAAAAACTCAATTAGTAACAATATATTTACAAAATTTCCTAAAAATATATTGATTAATCTATCTAAAGATGTCGTTGAAACAAACACACTAATTCAAGAAAAACGAATACTTGAGATTTTGCTTTCATTTAATGATACTTTATTTTGTTTGTTTTGCTATTGTATTCTACTCAATATTTGTATTCCATTATGGAGTTGGCATCATGGGACCATCTGTTATCATCCAAATATAAACCGAAGGGTTGTATTATCGCCTGACATTGAGTAACGCTTTGGCTTTTCTCAGAGCAGTTATTTTCTTTATGGGTTCGAGTCCGAAGACCATATACTACCCTGGTAATGCATACTACTTATTTAGTTTTCTATAGGTTTGGGTCCGAGGACCATGCAATACGTCAGTTCTGTCCACTGTTTCTATTTTTTTTGTAAATATTGGATATAATCGATGTGTGCAATTTTACCATAGGTTTGGGTCCGAGGACCATGCAATACGTCAGTTCTGTCTACTGTTTCTATTTTTTTGTAAATATTGGATATAATCGATGTGTGCAATTTTACCATAGGTTTGGGTCCGAGAACCATGTAATACCTTGGTTCTGTCTAGTACTCAGATATAATGGTGTGTGTAGTTTTACCATAGGTTTGGGTCCGAGGACCATGCAATACCTTGGCTCTGTCTACCACTTCAATTTTTCGTAAGTATTGGATATAATCGATGTGTGTAGTTTCACCATAGGTTTGGGTCCGAGGACCATGCAATACCTTGGTTCTGTCTACCACTTCAATTTTTCCTGTAAGTATCTAGTTTTACCATAGGTTTGGGTCCGAGGACCATGCAATACCTTGGTTCTGTCTAGTACCCAGATATAATGGTGTGTGTAGTTTTACCATAGGTTTGGGTCCGAGGACCATGCAATACCTTGGCTCTGTCTACCACTTCAATTTTCGTAAGTATTGGATATAATCGGTGTGTGTAGTTTCACCATAGGTTTGGGTCCGAGGACCATGCAATACCTTGGTTCTGTCTACCACTTCAATTTTTCCTGTAAGTATCTAGTTTTACCATAGGTTTGGGTCCGAGGACCATGCAATACCTTGGTTCTGTCTAGTACCCAGATATAATGGTGTGTGTAGTTTACCATAGGTTTGGGTCCGAGGACCATGCAATACCTTGGCTCTGTCTACCACTTCAATTTTTCGTAAGTATTGATATAATCGGTGTGTGTGGTTTCACCATAGGTTTGGGTCCGAGGACCATGCAATACCTTGGTTCTGTCTACCACTTTAATTTTTCCTGTAAGTATCTAGTTTTACCATAGGTTTGGGTCCGAGGACCATGCAATACCTTGGTTCTGTCTAGTACCCAGATATAATGGTGTGTGTAGTTTTACCATAGGTTTGGGTCCGAGGACCATGCAATACCTTGGCTCTGTCTACCACTTCAATTTTTCGTAAGTATTGGATATAATCGGTGTGTGTAGTTTCACCATAGGTTTGGGTCCGAGGACCATGCAATACCTTGGTTCTATCTACCACTTCAATTTTTCCTATAAGTATCTAGTTTTACCATAGGTTGGGTCCGAGGACCATGCAATACCTTGGTTCTGTCTAGTACCCAGATATAATGGTGTGTGTAGTTTTACCATAGGTTTGGGTCCGAGGACCATGCAATACCTTGGCTCTGTCTACCACTTCAATTTTTCGTAAGTATTGGATATAATCGGTGTGTGTAGTTTCACCATAGGTTGGGTCCGAGGACCATGCAATACCTTGGTTCTGTCTACCACTTCAATTTTTCCTGTAAGTATCTAGTTTTACCATAGGTTTGGGTCCGAGGACCATGCAATACCTTGGTTCTGTCTAGTACCCAGATATAATGGTGTGTGTAGTTTTACCATAGGTTTGGGTCCGAGGACCATGCAATACCTTGGCTCTGTCTACCACTTCAATTTTTCGTAAGTATTGGATATAATCGGTGTGTGTAGTTTCACCATAGGTTTGGGTCCGAGGACCATGCAATACCTTGGTTCTGTCTACCACTTTAATTTTTCCTGTAAGTATCTAGTTTTACCATAGGTTTGGGTCCGAGGACCATGCAATACCTTGGTTTTGTCTAGTACTCAGATATAATGGTGTGTGTAGTTTTACCATAGGTTTGGGTCCGAGGACCATGCAATACCTTGGCTCTGTCTACCACTTCAATTTTTCGTAAGTATTGGATATAATCGGTGTGTGTAGTTTCACCATAGGTTTGGGTCCGAGGACCATGCAATACCTTGGTTCTGTCTACCACTTCAATTTTTCCTGTAAGTATCTAGTTTTACCATAGGTTTGGGTCCGAGGACCATGCAATACCTTGGTTCTGTCTAGTACTCAGATATAATGGTGTGTGTAGTTTTACCATAGGTTTGGGTCCGAGGACCATGCAATACCTTGGCTCTGTCTGCCACTTCAATTTTTGTGATTAGGGATTTGCCTTCAGATCGCTTTACTGGAGATGATTACTCTTTGCGTCAGATTAGGATCTTTACACGTGGCATTGATCTCATCTCTAACTCGAGGCCCCATCTTTTTCATTTATGAAGCGCCCTTTGTCTGTTTGTATTCCGCGCTTGACGCTCCAGTGCACGAAACGCGCCTTCATTACTGTCCTTGTAAATTGACACGAGTCCAACCGTCCGTGGTCTCCTTGGAAATTGGCGATTTCATTACTGACCCCGCTGATAATGCCCTCCTCGAACTCTGCATGAATTAACTCTCACCAAACTTCCATCCCCTATATAAAGTAAGGGGACGGTTCCCCCACTACCCATGAACCTCTCAACACAAACAGAGTAAAATACTTTCTTGCAACTTTCCGCTCCCTTTTAACAACCCCGCCGGAATTGTCACCGGGTCTGATAAAACCGGCATGGCCGCAGCCCCCACTGGGCTTTCGGTTCGGCAGAGCCTAGGCGTAACCCTGATGGTGCCCTTCGAGGTATCCTAGAGGGATGTTGTTAGAGAACCTAAGGTCCTTCCCCGGAGCACACCTCCGACGAGGAAGACGTGCGAATTCACCTCATGGGCGGTGCTCGAGTGTTGCCGTCTCCAACGGCCAACACTTGAGAGGAACGGAGAGAATCGAGGGAACATCATGGGGGAGGGTCCCCCGAGCCCCTGCGTCTGCTCCTCTCTTCGTTCCAGCTCTGCCCAGCCGAGGAGGGAGTGGTTGGGGGCCTGAGGGCATGATTGTCCTTCACCTCCTCCACCGTGTGTCAAGCTCTCCCATTCTCTTGGTACCAAATAAAAGCACGAGTTGACACTTCCCTCCGGCTAGTTTCTTCCTGGGGCGGCCCCACTTGGGCCTCTGATTGTAGGAGTAGCTAGGAATAGCAGGTGACTATTAGCTCGTAAATTTACTTGTAACACAGGCCTACCTGAGCCTCTGATTGTAATATGTAATTTTTCTACGTTTGAATTAATAATATCAAGATCTTTTGTTTTTCTCTTTCGTTTTTTTTTTCTTTTTTTTTTTTTTTTTTTTGGTACAATAAATACTTAAAATTTAGAACTCTTATCTTATTCAATCTGCTGTAAAACAAATACTTAGAACTTAGAACCTTATCTTATTCAATCTACTGTAAAACAAATACTTATAACTTGGAACGTTATCTTTTTCAATCTACCGTAAAAGAAACACTTAGAACGTAGAACCTTATCTTATTCAATCTACTGTAAAACAAATACTTATAAAACCTTATCTTATTCAATCTACTGTAAAACAAATACTTATAACTTGGAACGTTTACCTGGTGCACCGGCCAGCACCCTAATCCTCCCCACAGACGGCGCCAATTGTAAGGACTCAATTTGAATTGAGTGTTGGGTTTTCAGCCCAACAAGCCCAAACAATACATTTATAGAGAGTGGGCTGACAGGCTTAGGTGCTGGCCGTTGATCACCATGCCCAAACTTATTTTTAAAAATGGCTAAGTGTTTTCTTACAAATGAGGGAATGCTCCTCGGCCTGTGGCCGAGGAGGCCTTTTTTCCTCCCCCTCTCTTTTTAGCTTTACTAGCTCTTCTTTTATAGTTTTTATCTTCCTATCTTTTGCTTCCATCTGTTGATTGTCTATTCGCCTTTTTTTCTGGTCGTCCATCCCATCAGAGGCTTTATCGATACTCAAGTGGCTCACTCTGACCAACGTTATCCTGCCAAGGGGTTACCTCTCCATTAATGCGGCCAGGAGGGTTAGTTGAGTGCATTAAATGCGAGAGTGACAGCTTACTTTGGGGTTAGCCACTCCCTGAAATCACTCTTGTCAGGCCGAGGACAAGGTATCCTCGGCGTGGATTCAAGAGAATAGGCTTCCCCCCTTCTCCTCAGAAATAGCTTGCGCTCCTCGGCATGGGCCTTGGGCCTGCTATATGATGGACTGAGGCTATCAGGCCCACGGACCCCACAGCTTCTTTCTCATTGAAATTTATGATTTATGCTAATGATGATTTTAGGGTCCCTCAACTTGTGAAAGTATGCTAGATTTATGTTTCTAATGGCAGGTAAAAAATTTCTCTCTCAATTTATCTTTATATTTGTGTTACCTTATCTCAAATTTTTGTGATTTTTTGTTTATTGTGTCCACTGCTGTTACATATTTTTCCCTTTCTTCTTAAATTTTATATATTTTCTCTNGCATTAAACTCAAAGAACGCAAGATTAGTAGGATGAAGAGCCATGATAATCACATTTTAATGCGGCAACTTTTTCTGATAGCAATACGTGGGTCTTTGCCTCCTAAAGTGAGTAGGCATTTAATTGACTTATCTTGTTTCTTTAGGGAGATATGTTCCAAAGTACTAAATGTGGAGAAACTTGAGGCTCTTAAAAAGAGAATTGTAGTGACATTATGTGAGTTGAAAATGATATTCCCTCCCTATTTTTTTACAGTGATGGTACATCTAGCCATGCATTTGGCTAGCGAAGCCAAAGTTGTTAGCCCAGTTCATTATCGTTCGATGCATCCCATAGAGAGGTAACACATATAGTAACTTGGTCTATTTGGTTTTGTTTAACTTACCAATTTCCTGTTGTTGATCTTGGGTTTTCCAATAGGTTTTTGTCAAGAATTAAGTCTTACATGCATAATAAAACTTATCCTAAAGGCTCCATTACAGAAGGGTATATAGCAAAGGAATGCTTAACATTCTACTCATGCTATTTTAAATTTGTTGAAACTGTATTCAACTGGCCTGCAAGGAATGTTAAGGAATCCATAGGTGCGGTAGTGAGCATTACACTAAATTCAAATTCATGGATCCAAGCACATCATTACGTGCTATTCAATTGTGAAAAAATCACCCCATTTCGCAAAAAAGTGATATGTCCTTGCGTATCCTTTCACAACATTCCAATACAATACTCTAGCTTAACATTAACACGTTTGTCTACACAGTGTACACATAGCGGATATTAAGGCTGGTTTCCCTTTTCATGTGACTGATGATGTTATTCAAAAGCAGCATATAGAGAAATTCTGCAGCTGGTTTAGGGAATATTTAAGTAAGCATATATATATATATATATATATATATATATATATATATATATAATTATCAGAATGAGACCTTGGAGAAACAGAAGGTTGCTGCAAATGGAAATGGAAAAGACGGGAACAGAGTCTGCGGGCCATCACTCACTTGCAGTTGCAAAGCTCAAGCCAGCCACCAGCCACCACCACCCACACAAAATATGGTTAAAAAAAGTTAATTGGGTCCGGGCTTGGGTTTGAGAGTGACGGAGGAGAAGAGAGAAAAGAGAGGAAGCGAGGGAGAACTCACCGGCACGTGGATGGGGGTGGGGCGGCGTGATTTGGGTTTGGTCCGAAGCTTGAAGATGGGTCTCTTGCTCTTCTAACGCTTTCTCTCTCTTCGGGTGTGCGAGTCCGAAACTGAGTCTTGGCATATACAGATGGAGAAAGCTGTGTATGAAGGTAACGTTGATGGTGGGTTGGGTTGCAGTATCAGCTCTGTATTCTTTAGAGCAAAAGGCTTCTTGTACTCGCAATTGGGTATTGAAATGTGAAATTTTCATTTCTTAAGTTAATATCCCGTTGTGTTTTGTGCTCTGTAATCGCAAATTTAGAGAAAATAAAACTTTATATTTCATGCCTCACATTTTTAAAATATTGATGGTAAAAAATTTAGGTTTTTCACATATAAAATGATTTACATATTGACTGTGTTATAAACAGTTTTTATATTTGAAATTATATTGTTATATAATGTAATGGCAAGATACTAGGGTAAGGGTAAGGATAATGGTAAGACTGTCTAACATTATTTTTCCAAAACCTCGTGACGTAACCCCTCTAAAATCTTGTAAAAAAAATGAGAGATTTGTGCAATGGACATAAAGATAATAGCAATATTGGGTTCCAATTAGCTCAATTGGTAAAGTTTTTTATGGTTGAATAAGAAATCTAGGGTTCAATCCCCACCTACACTAAAAACTTATTAATATCTTGGTCTGATAATAAAGAACTAGCATCAGGAGCAGACACCTTAAGTTAAAACTCTCTCTAAAAAAAAAAAAAAATAATAGCAATAAATTATTATTCAATATAATAGCAAGCACGTTGCATGTGCTTTCCCGAGTCTTTTAGCTAAATATTGCTAATTCTGAAACATATTTGCGTTTTAGGTACTGTTACAAGTTATTTGGGGATTTGAGGAGAGAGATTGAATTTCGGCAACAGGCAACAGCATTGCCGAAATTCCAAGAAAAGTAGGAGAGAGAATGAGGGAAAATGTGGAGAGAGAAAAATGGTGAATTACGGCAACACTGTTGCCGCAATTCGCTGCCCAAATATCTGCCCGGACACTGTGAGACGAAGTGCTCTGAGTGGTACCCCAAACAAACTAAAAAAAATTTGTCAATATTGTGGCAATACCATTGCCGAAAATGGGAGTGGAAAAAAAAAAAGTGAATACCGAAATCTGGGAGGAATTTAAAAATTATATAATGTGCTACGTACACAATATTTTTACAACAAATCACAGGTAACTAGTTATTATTAATTCAAATTTAAATTTAACATTGAGATTACTATTTTAATCCAATAATAACAATAAGTAACAACCTGACACTTAGAATTTGTTGTAAAAATATTGTAAAAATTGTGTGCACTTCATTTCTAAAAATAAAAAATAAAAAATTCCCAATTGTGGCAATGATATTGCCGAAATTGTGGGGAAAATTTTTTTTTCCCACAATTTCAGCAATACCATTGCCACAATTGGGAAATTTTTTTTTTTTCAATTGTGGCAATGGTATTTCGGCAATTCCATTGCCACAATTGGGGAATTTTTTTTTTTTTCAATTGTGGCAATGGTATTTCGACAATACCATTGCTACAATAGGGAATTTTTTTTTTTTTTTTTTAGAAATGAAGTGCACATAATTTTTACAATATTTTTGCAACAAATTCTAAGTGTCAGGTTGTTACTTATTGTTATTGTTAGATTAAAATAGTAATCTCAATGTTAAATTTAAATTTGAATTAATAATAACCAGTTACCTGTGATTTGTTGTGAAAATATTATAAAAATATTGTGTACGTAACACATTATATATTTTTTTTAAATTCCTCCCAGATTTCGGTATTCACTTTTTTTTTTTTTCTACTCCCATTTTCGACAATGGTATTGCCATAATAGGGACAATTTTTTTTTAGTTTGTTTGGGGCACCACTTAGAGCACTTCGTCTCACAGTGCCCAGGCAGATATTTGGGCAGCGAATTACGGCAATAGTGTTGTCGTAATTCACCATTTTTCTCTCTCTACCTTTTCCCTCATTCTCTCTCCTACTTTTCTTGGAATTTCGGCAACACTGTTGCCGAAATTCAATCTTTCTCCTCAAATCCTCAAATAACTTGTAACAGTACCTATAATACAAATATGTTTCAGAATTAGCAATATTTAGCCAAAAGACTCTACTTCCCCACTATATTATTAAAATAGTTTATATTTTATTAATTGTCAATATAGTTTACTTTAGGTAAAACCAACTACCTAAGTTTCAAAAATATGATTAAAAAAGGTTAAATTAAATTCTACTCCAACTAAATTTTATTACCAAAAATCAAGAAATCTAAAATAAAATTTAATATTTATCATGATTATCTATTGTAGGGATATTGGGCCCAGAAGTTCATTATATATTTGTCCATTGGGCCTATAGCCTAAGCTGAGGATAATGTCTTGTCCGAGGGGGAAGAGCCTCCATCTGAAGAGATTGTGTTAGCAAACAAAAGAGTTGATCTCGGCCATAAGGGCTCAAAGGGATTAGCCGAGAATAAATGTCTCCTCGGATAACTAAAACCGAGGTTAGGAGAAGTAGCCTTCCAACACTAAAGAACCTCCTAGGAAGTTCTCTCGGTATGAATAGATATTGCAGACACATTAGATAGGGAGAAGACTCCTGAACAGTGCTAATCCCTAAAATATCTTAGGAAGAAAGCTGTCACCACTGTATTTAATGATCTGCAGCTAACTTCCTGGTTGCATTAATGTGGAGAAGACCCCTGAACAGTGCAAAGTTGGCTACCCCAAGGCATACACAACCAAAGAAGGTGTCTGATAGGACAAGCACTCAAGTGGTGACTCAGGTAATCAACAAGTGTAGGATTAAGATGCTTTAGAAGGAACGATATAAGGGGAGATATCTTTCATGGGAGTGGGATCGGAAATTAGAAGAACAAACACTATAGCATTTAGGAACCAAACTTGTAACCTAATTTGAGAATAATATACAAGAATAGTGCACCTCGGACCTTGCCGAGGACTATTTTTCTTCAATACAACCCTATTTCTTTCCATCTTCTTATCATCTAAATCTATTTCAACGTCTATTTGATTAACTAAAACCCAGTTTTCCAACCCACTCTCTACAAATTCATTGTTTTGGGCTTTTTGGGCCTAAGTCCACCTACGTAGTGGGCTGAGATCTCAAACCTGGTCTTTACATCTATCATTATGTGTATTTTAATATGGTAAAACTAACAAACTTCATACCCTTTTTCAGAAATAAACTTCATACTGTTGTTAAGCCATTTGGTTCAATATATATATATATATATATATATTAAGTTGGTTTATGTAAAGGTCTATTAAAGTTTCAGGTGACTCACTAATTATTTAGATCATTTTAATAATATTTGTAAAATATTTTCTCTTTTACATAAAATTTTTAGTTAACTCACGCGGTCATAATACTATCGAGCTAGTTATATATAAAAATGTCAATCCTAGGTCACTCTTAAGCCCAACACCAAGCACAAAGCTCTAACATGTAGCCTTTAGCAAACCAAAGAATCAAGCCCTAGCTGTCCTATACTGTGATAGACCGTCATAAATTATGCCAAAGATAAGTTGTAATTAGGAACATCATATCATTCTAGCAAGAAAGGTTAATTTGGTTATTCATTGTCCTGGTGTCATCTGGATGGCTATCCCTTATTATTGCTTGATGTGGTGCATTTAGTAGGAGAGAAATAAACAGAATTTTGAAGACTCAAAAAGGACAATTGCTGATCCAAAATTTCTCTTTTTTTAAAACACTATTAGATTGGATGTTGATTCAATTATAGGAAGTTATTCTATTTCTTCTATTTTCAATTTGATGGATGCATAATTTGAATACTTGATTGTTCGGTCCCAAATATATACTTCCCATATAGTTGGGTGACTCTTTTTATAGTTTGAATAAAATTTACATTACTTATATAAATAAATAAATAAATAAAGAATTTATTATCATACAATCTGCCAATCCTCTGATGCTCCAGTTCTCTTACTCCAGTGTGTCCTTAAGCTTGATCATAGGGGTGGGTTTCTTGGATTCAATGCGGATGAGCCATCTGATAGGTTGAGGAACTCCTTGGGTAGGCTTAGTGGTAGAGATTTTCTAAGCATCTTTAGGTTCAAAACATGGTGGTCTACCATGTGGGTGGGAAATTCTGGGCCAAATTTACAAATGGAGACCCAATGGGTGCTCTTCGATGTCCTTGAAATAAGGTCTTATTTCATTGTTATACCTATAATTGAAGGCTCTTTTAGGTCTGCTCTCCATCCTGGGTCTGATAGACATGTCATGATTTGTGCTGAGAGTGGTTCTAGCCAAGTGAAAGCATCTTTGATGCAATTTCTTATGTGCATGTGTGTGAAAATTTATTATCATTAATGAATGTTGGATCTGCATCCAAATCCAAAGTTCCAAATCAAGTATCATCATAAAACAAAGCTGATAATAATATGCATGCATGAAATTATGTGTGTGTGTGTGTGATAGGAAGAAAAAGATTAATTTTACAATGAGACAAAATGTGAAACTAAAATACCAAATTGAACACCCAAATCAAACACCAAAATCAAATCTACTTAAATCCCAAATTAGTAGAACTCTAATTGAAAAAAAAAAAAATTATCCAGAGGAAAGAAAAATCAAATTTACCTCAAACCAAACAATACCTTAGCAATGAAATCAAAAAAGTAATAGAACTGAAACTCTAAAAAATGAGAGCATAAAAGATACAACATGATTATATATAGATATAAAAAAAAAAAAAAAGATGGGAGGGAAAGGTTAGGACCTTGAGGTTGATGGAAACCCATTTGACAGGCAGGAATACTTGGGTGTTTTCCTGAGAATTTTATTTGGTCTGGACTAAAGAAAGATTTTGGAGAGAACCATTTCTTTTTTAATAAATATTGTAAGAAATTTTATTAAGAATAAAAGCCAACCAAGTACACTGGAAATGTACTACAGTGGCAAAGATGAGCAAAACCTTTGATATAAGAAGCATACAAGTAACATAATAAAATGCATACTAATACCAACATAATGCATAATATTATAGGCAACCCTATTTTAAGAGTATCTCTACTCTTTATTTGGTGTGAAAAAAATTCTTCACAGCATTTCCATGTGGCTAGTGAAACTCTAATTGTATCCTAACAAATGAAATTTCATTAGTAGATGTACAGACCATATTACATCATAGATGCTTGGATTAAATATGATTTTTTTTTTCTTATAACCATCCTTAGTAAAAAGTAAAACAATTCTTGAGGAGGGGGGGTGCTAATGAATCAGTATAGGTTTACACCAAATCAATTCAAAAAATTCAACACATTTTATAAATATCTCATGTGTAGCAATCAAAACAGAAAATCTTGTAAAAACATGTTTCATGCACCTTCTTAGGACTACAAATTCTAAATGTATGAGCAGTCACTCTTACACATAAAGCTGTAGGGATGTTCATTCTAGTTCTAGAATGAAACATTTGAAAATAATAAATCCAAAAGATTAAAGATTCCGAAAAGAAGAGAGTATTGACACTTAACCACTAAACACAATCCAAAGGAAATTAATACGGAACAAGCAACCTCAAAATAAAACGAAAATTATAAGACTTCATCATTTAAATTAGGCTTAGTGTAATTTTTGTTTCCTCATATCACCAATTTCAATTATTCAAAACTAAAAATTAAAGTAAGAAAATTTCAATCCTGCAAATTTAAGGTTTGAAATTGATGACCTTGTAGAACCCTAAATTAAAGAAATTTGTACTGGAGAAAACAAAAATCAAATTTCCCTCAAAGAAGCATCTTAGCGGCCAAATCAAAAAGAAAAAGAATTGAAACCCAAAAAATTGAGGGCAAATTATATTTTGGAGAGAACAAAGAGATATGGAGAAAAAGATAATTACTAGTAGAGGTATCTCAATCAGTGTAAGAGGCCATGCCCATGCCCATGCCTCTCTATGTGTCACAGGGTCAAATTTTTCACTCAATTTTCTGCCTTTAATGGTCCTAAGTCCTTAACTTAGTCTCAGCCAACACCACACACACATCAGACAACACAACCCACACGCGGCTCACACCAAGTAACTGCCATTAGCCCACTAGCATCTATCCATGCATTTAACCAATACCCACTAGCCCAATGCCATGCACACAACATCTAATTACGCATCATCATGGCAGCCCAGCCCTGCCTTGCACACAAGCCACCAAGCCCACTCATAAGCAACTAGTAACTACGCCACCAATGCCATACACCACCATATGGGGTCGACACCACNTGGTGGGTCATCAATCATGATCATGCGTGCATAGTGAATACCATCTCATCAATTCTCAAATTGGAACACATAAACTCGCATGGACCGTCTGATTACTGTTGTCTACACCTTGCTTGAATACAAGCTCTAATGTGAACATCAATCATCATGATGCAAAGGTCAGTGAGGACTGAGGACTATTCAGATAGTGTGGCACATCGCACATGTATATATGTATAAGCTGGGTCATGACGTCATGTCCTACAAATCACAATTTAAGCTGCATTATTATTTTATTAACAATTTCTGGCCAGAAAGGTGTAAGCTTCTGTATCTGTACGTAAATCTTAAACAAATTGCAAGAGATAGGATTAATGATGATGAGGAGAATGATACCTTGATTATTATTATTATTATTATTATTATTAAGTCATTATTATCTCCTTTGAACCCCGAAAATTATATCTTTGAAAACAAACAAACAAAGAGTTTAGGTGAGACGTACCATTGCTAATTAATTGCTGGAGCACTTATTGAACCTAATTTTTCATGCCCAAGTCGAGTTTAATTATTTATTGATCTATGTTTGATTGAGTGTAAATAAATAAAGTTGTTACATGATTGCAATTTAAACAATGAATTCGAAGTTACAAATGCAATTGAATTGAGTTAGAGTTCAGAATTTAATGGTGGTAGGTGCTTATTATAACATTTGCTAGGTGAAATATTAACGAAACAATACCAAAGATGCACAGTCAAATTAAAACGCTCCATCTAGCATGCCTGCCTATGGTTTTTTTATGTTTTTACTTTTAATGAGCATAATGATTCGAATTTCGTACATGCCAAACACTTAATAATTATAAATATTTCCGACAGTGAAATCAATTGCTACTTACGTGGAAGGTTAAACATTATTATTGTACATGATTTTTAAAACTTGGCTCCACGCACAATGCTTTTAAATCTGAGTTCTGACGAAGTCAAACGGTATGAACATACATTTTGAATTGCTTTCAGAAATAATTATACTGCATATCTACCTCTCATGCAATACAGTAGTAAAGTTATGTGAAAACAAAGACTTGGACTTGAATCAATGAATCCTTTGAAAATTATTAATGTTTGCTTTTAAGATACACAAAATTTAGTGGAAAAGTTGGTGGTCTTCCATCAATAACTTTATGTAGGATTAGGCTATTACTTAACTTAAAACACTTTTTAACTTGCAAATTAAAGCATGTACAAAAATCCGACCTGCATAATATGTGCTAGCAGCCAAGTTGGAAAAATGTTAAGCACCAGTCTTTAGATCAATCATTTTTTCACCCATATCTAGGCAAAGCCTAACACAATCTTTTGTGGGTACCACTTATTTTTCCCAGAATTTCATCTTTATGATAAGTCTGTTCGGACCTTTAATCTCAACATCACATGTCATTCGAGACAATGTTGA
>NW_027070482.1:0-40407 GCF_002906115.3 Quercus suber
AAAAAAAAAAAAAAAAAAATTAATTAATTAATTAAAAAAAAAAATTAAAACTAATGGAAAGATAATTTTTCAAAGACATTGCATACCTAAAGAAAGAACAATACTAAAATCATAAGGAAAAATCAAATATGAATAAGGGAAAAGAAAAGATACAGTGATAAGATACCTAGCATCAGCCATAACTTGGACTTTAGCACCATCACCATGTAAATCATAAAAGAATAGCTTTGAAGAAGATGAACGTTTGCTCATGATACGCCCTTGCATAGGAAAGAAAATTAAAAAAAATTACCAAAAGAAACATGATAAATACTAACCAAATAAATAAAGGCCCTGATTTTAATACCAGCCAAATTTACAGTAACATCCTCAAGATGCTCCTCATTGCCTATGTTTTTATACTGCTCTACATAATCAGGGATAGACATTGTAACAGGGAAATAGTGAGGATATGGCTCTTCACCAGCTGCCCTCAGAGATTCAAGATGTTTCAGTCTATTTTCGAAGTATTGCTGGAGGAAAAACAAATGAGGAAGATTAAAAGCAGGAGATTGGAGTTATAATCAAGTGCTTTGTGGAAAAGATCCAGGAAAGAATGCTAACTATTGCAGGACAAGAATGGACTTATACCGTTGGATCCATATCTTCATCATCAGCTGCTGCAGATTTCTTGCTGCTGGAATCTGCCATAGAAGCAGCCTGGAACATAAACACAAGTTTATTCTTAATAAGATTTCAAAACAAGGTGGTAAGGTACCTTAGAGATAACAGCCAATAACACATCATACTCCATCATGTTCAACTCCACAACATGATGATCAATGTAGATTCATTCATATAGTAACATCAATACATTCCATGGTACCAACATTTAAAATTCTCTATATTAAAACGAGTAATCCAAGAAACCAGCACCTACAATTACTTCAGGATTTTTGAAATTTTTTTTTATCACAATTAGGAAAGAATGTGTCCTTTTTTAAAAATAATTAGATAGTTACAATGGGGGGAGAAGGGATTTGAACCCTAGATGTCTCAGTTGTAAATACCAAGAGATGTTAATTGAGCTACAAGACTATTGGCAGAAAAAAGAAGTCAAATATATGAAAAAACAACACTAATTACTATTTAAAATACTCCAAGTTCATCCTGACAAATTAAGACATGGCCACCTTGCATATGAAAATTTTTCATAATAAAAATTATTAGAGGTGGATTGTTTTTTAAGCCAATATATGAGATAAACATTTAGCCAATGAATCATAATAATTTGTTGCTCATTCTAATACTACAAGATATTCTTTTTCTCAAAATGAACAAGGGAACAATAACATCCCAACTCTTAAGTTCTATTTCATTGGCCTAAATTATAATAAGGTTAGATTAGAATAGGAAAATATATAGATATTTCACTATATAGTCAGCAAGAATGGAAGAGCACAAAGAATAAATAGAACTGCAGAAAATTAAATTCTGCGGTTCCACACAGATTTTCACGATCGAGATATGGAGGCAGGCAGCTTATTCTTTCTTTGATCATATTTATTCCAAGATGCCAAAGGGAGGGGGGTGATAGGATGACATGGAAATTATAAACAAGTGGTAATTTCGATATTCACTCCTAATATAATGCTACTAGTGGCAGAAATGCTCATTCTTTCCCTTGGAAGAGCATTTGGGGTGCTAAGGCCCCAAAGAGAGGGTGTCATTCTTTTTGTGGTAAGCAACATGGGATAAGATTCTTACTTTTGATAACCTAACCTAATCAAGAGGGGTTTGTCCCTAGTAAATTGGTGTGGTGTGCGTAGGTGTAATGGGGAAACAATGGATCATCTTTTGCTCCATTGCGTGCTTGCCTATGCTTTATGGAGTGAAGTGTTTATGATGTTTGGGATTCAGTGAGTGATGCTGGGGACAGTAGCATTTCTTTTAGTTGGATGGCGGAATAGGATTTGTAAACACTCCTCAAATGTATGGAATTTGGTTCCAGCGTGCTTGATGTGGCTAGAGTGGAAGAGAAACAAGATAGCCATATGTTTGAGGACGTTGAGAGACCTCTTGACCAATTGAAATCATTATTGATCCATACATTGTTTGATTAGTTTCGGGCATGTGGTTTTTCAGATTGTACTTCTATTTTTGAATTCCAACACTCTATTAGATCTTCTAATTCATCATCTTGTAATTTTTTAAGATACTTTGTTTTCATTATTGTGAAAGCCAAAGGAAATTTCCATCTTTGATAACAGGAAATTTATCACTTAGCCCCTCCCCCCCTTTGTTATAGATTAAAATGAAATGTTAGCATTCCATCAAATGTGAAAGCCAAAGTACCGTTGAGAAGCACATGGCATGATGATTGTATACTTCAGTCACATCCAAAGTGCAACTACATCATAACTTCTACAAATAATTGCTTTCTAGGTATTCAATTAACTTAATTTTTTACATATGCTTGATCGTTTGTTCATTTTCATTTTTTTTTAAGGCAAGCAATCACTTCAGGTCCCAATAAATATGAGACGTTTCATTTTGGTCATTCAAAAATTCAATTGTAAATTTTGTACCTGGACTTTTAATATCATTTCAATGTTGCCCTCACCATCATCTTACTCACAGAAAATGCTAACATGTCTAGTGGATTGCTAACATGTCATGCCTAAACATGACGTACCAGTGAGCCTAACGTAAGAAGCTGAGGTGTACAAAAAAAATGTTCACAGCAGCATCTGACCAAACACATCCATACATGAATGCCGGCATGTGAGATGCATCTTCCAAAGAAAAATTAAAATCCAAGAAAGCTTGGGTATATAGCCAAATTAACACAAAAAATGGGTACATGTTAGATTTCGAGAGTGAACTAAACCCTAAACCCTAAAACCCTAAACCCTAAACCATCTAGTCTGAATGTCAAGTACCTGTTTTGCCTTCTCCTCCTCTTTGCGCCGCCTTTCTTCTTCCTTTTGCCTATTCTTCAATTCCTTCTTGAGTGCACTGTAAACATTCCCCAAAATACAAAGGAATTAAAAACTCAAAACTGGTTTGATTTCTTCATTTATTGGTGGGGTAATTTATAAGCTTCAGAAAGCTATATTCATATCTTCCTCAACTTATCCTACATAGTAATAGTATTCTACTTGCACTATATTTTGAACAAAAATAATGCATAAGAATCAATAAAAATAAGAAGCTAAATATGTGCATAAATCACCAAAAATAATATTTTTAGAAGAATTTGGATGGCCACCAATAACAAAAGCAACACATACTGCTTTTGTATATAATTCTAGTCAAATAATATAACTTGTTTTCTCTTTTTTCTTTTTTTTTTTTGTTATATGCAAAAGTTGTTAAGAAAAATATTTTTTGGAAAAGATTAATGTGGTATTGTGAGTGTATTTTATGTCCACGTATAAAGTATAGCATCCCACACAAACAGCACACATCCAAGAAGGAAGCAAAGACCCACAACAGTATCAAAGACTTTGCCCTACATCACATCAAAAATGGTTGTCATTCTTTTTCCTCTGTTTTTCCATTAAAAATACAAAATTTTCCGAAACTTACTTTTTGCTGAGAGTTTCAGTTTCCCCAGCAGCAGGGGAGCCTGTCACCACTAAGCCCTCCATTTTTAATAAGACCTAGACCAATCGGAAATCTGCATCACAATCCCATAAATCACAAGTATAAGACGTCATAACAGAAATATTTAAATAAAAAAAGTTAATAACTTTCTCTTCTTCCAGTTTTCTTGGCAACCACGTTACAAGTCTCTTAACAGGAGAGAGGAGAGGGAGGAGGTAGGGATTTTACATACGATTTAAGGGGCTGAAAACCAAGAGAATAATAAGAGGTAAGGGAATCTGAAAACTCTTACCCCTATTTAAGGGGCAGCCCTGTTTGGGCCGGATTTTTTTTTGTCCAAAATACCCGTATTTTCCTAAGTTTAAGTAGAGACAGTATTAGAGAATAACGAAGTAAAAATACATTTTTAATCTCCACTAAAACATTGCCTACAAAATATGATTACTCTTCTACTAACCCGCTTATTTAGAAATAAACTTCATGTTTAAACTTTTTTCTTTCTTTATTTTTTTAATTGGCCGAAAAATATATATATATATATATATCTCACGTGCCGGTTTTTTTACCAATAGAGTCCTATAAAAACACAGACACCTCTTTATCTCTCGGTACGTGATATACTAAAAGGTAACAAAATTGCTACTTGCAGAGTAATCGAAACTACATATTTACATTGACGCTTAGTTTTGTTTGCAGGCTGATTTGGTTGCTTAGTGGATTGCTAAAAATTGTTTTCAAAATTGCTGTGTTTGTTTTTTCTCGACATGGTATGTGTCTAAGTTTTTGTGATAATTTTGGTCCTTAGAGATAGTTGAATGCATTTGTATATTCACATAATCACATGCTTGATATTCTATAGGTTTCCTCGGATCCTAATGCATTTGTATATTTGATAGTTTAAAACTTGATAAGAATCGAAGAAATTGTGATGTTTGTCAGATCAATAAAATAGTTAAACATTGATATGATCCAAAGAGAAAAATAAAAACAAAAATAAAGTACCCAATAACCGAAATCAACAAAAGAATAAGAAAAAAAAATTGCTGGTGGAAGAAACAAAAAGCTAACCAACGACTTTGTTGGGTTTGGAGGCAGACTTGGATCAATGAAAAGAGAGAGCATGAGCGACTGAGAGAGAAAGAGAGAGAGAGTGTTTGTTTTAATCTATACTACTATTTAGGGTTGCACCTGTGTCGACCGGATATAGAATTAAAGGATAATTTGGTAAAATATATGTCTAATTTGCACAAAAATATTGCCTATAAAATAGGAACACTCTCTCACTTATCTGTTTTTATTTTTTTTAAATACTTTATTATTATTTAAAAGGAAAAAAACACCCCGCGTACTGATAGTTAAAAAAAAAAAAACGTACTCATAAAATAAAAAAAACTAACACATGTAAATGTCCACTAACCCACTTTTATTGTTTTTTTTTTTTGAAATACTTTATTACTTTTATTTAAAAAGAAAAAAACAACCCATGAATTGATGGTAAAAAAAAAAAAGCCGTACACCCATAACAAATTTAAATCTCCCCAACATTATCAAATTAATTCTCATCTCTTCCATAAAAAAGAAAATACTCCCCATATCTCCATCCTCAAGTGCCTACTTTTTATACCAAGAGGAACAATAGTAATAGGTGACTACATGCCAGAGAAAGCCACTTAAAAAGGTATTTACTCATCATTTTCTTTCCATTCATGTCAGATAATTTAAGCTTTTATGTTTTTCGAATCTCTGTCACCAAATTCTATTTAATACCATTGTTTTATAGCTTCTTTTGGAATTTGTTGTTTACGTCATATTAATTAAACTCAATAGCTATGAGACTTACATAGCGGATGTGTAGTCAACAGCAAAAATGTAAGTATTTGTCATCCATTCACTATTTACTTTCCTGTATTTTGTTTATATTTCGTTTCCTTGCTTTGTTATCATTATCCTTTTTATACTATTATTTTGTCTTAATATATATATATATATATATATCTATACTACTATTTAAGAGGCTGCACCTATTTGGAATAGATTTTTTTTTTCTTTCTAAAATACCCCTATTTTCTTAGGTTTAAGTAGAGATAAAACTAAAGAATAATTTGATAAAATTACGTCTTTTAACTCTTGCAAAAACATTGCTTATAAAATAGGACCACTCCTTTTTAGTTTTCAAATTCAAACTGAACATCAAATTTTTTTTCTTTTTTACAATTTCAAACAAAAAAAAAATCCTAATTTTTAGGATTTTAGAATCCTATGCTATGATAGACTATCATGGTTTTTCTTTTCTTTCTTTCTTTCTTTTTTTCTTTTATTTTATTTTATTTTAATTTTAACCACCTCCCCCTAAAAGTTAGCCTATTAGTGTGTGTGTGTATATATATATATATTTTCCTGAGAAAGACCTATTAGTATTTTTAGGAAGTACCAATTAGTATTTAAAAGCAATTATCTTCATGATTTTATAATTTGTTTTTCTATGATAGACTACTAACTAGCACGGTTTTTCAAAAAAAAAAAAAAACACGTTTTAGGTCCCCCCCCACCCCCTAAAAGTTAACCTATTAGTTTTTTTTTTTTAACTGTCTATTAGTATTTTGAAGTATTTATCTCCATGATTCTATAATTTTATTTTTAAAGAAAAGAAAAAGAAGAAAAACGCACGTTTTGGGTTTTTCTCCTAAAAGTTAGCCTATTATTTAGAAGCAGTTTTATTTATGACTCTATAATTTTATCTTTAAAGATAACTTCCCCAAGTATCATTTTTCTTTTTCAAAATTGGCATATAATTTCTTACAGAATCCTCATGAACGGTTGGCATTTTTTTTTTTCCTTGGCATTTTATTTTGTATTTTACAACTATATTTTAACACAATTGATTCTTTATTTTCTATATAGCGATGAGATGGTGAAGTTGAAGTAAATGCAAAGGAATTTAACCAGACAATTCATGGAGAGAATCCTCATATGAACGGTAGGTATTTTTTTTCTCCTCATTTTACGTTGTTGAATTATGTTTCGCGTTTTGATCTGATATTTACTAACACAGAAAATAATTATCCTCTAAAGCCTTAACCTTAAAGGCTACGATTCTAAAGAAAAATTTTCACCCAAGGAGAACAGAAACACCATTTCCTTCTAGGTCCAACGATAGGCAGCTCCAAAGAAGGCACTTTAGTCTCTCATCTTTTAAATTCACTCCATATTCATTGCAATTTATCTTAGATCTTATGTGAATGCTCTATGCAATGATTCATGTGATAATATATTTATCCTTTTAACTTCATGTTACTGATTTATTAGCTATCAAATAATTAGTCATGCTGCATTGTTTCCTAAAAACATAAATCATGATATATTTAATGCTTACATTACAATAGTTGTTTAAATCATATGATGAACACCTTCTCATCATGTAATAGGTTGAGTAATATTTCTACAAATTGACTTGGAGGGGTGTCAATTACACTTTCACTTGATCTATTCGTGATTTGAATCGGATTTATTAGTTTGTAATTTTTTAAAAACACACTTTAAGATATAATTGTATTTAATATATGTTGATATGGAAATATTCATGTTATTTTTATTTAATTCAAAATGTTAAAGAATGTGTCTTCTTCTTCTTCTTCTTCTTTTTTTGAGAATGTGTCTTAAACATGTAATTGTTGCAATTATTATGCGTTACTTTTATTTTCTTTATTTTTTTAATTCAATAATAACAACTTTTTGGTTGAAGGATTTGAAGTTTGAACCTTAAATCTTCTCATAATGTAAGGGGAAGTCATGCCACTAAAATACAAAACTCTTAACCATATACTAGCCTCTGAGCACGCTCGTGCTCAAAGGCTCTTCTATTTTTTTGAGTAGGGATTAATTTAGAGTATTTATTATAACTTAAGATTACTACATTTTCTAATCACAAAAAAAATCTAGGGGTGTGATGAGTATTATGCGTGATGAAATAATTTTTCATCACACCTCTAAGCTTTTTTTATGATTGAAAAATGTAGTAATCCTAGATTATAATAAATGCTCTAAATTAACCATTAACCAAAAAATAGAAGAGCCTCTGAGCACGCGCGTGCTCAGAAGCTAGTATATATTTATCTATACTACTATTTAAGGGGCTGCCCTTGTTTGGACCGAATTTTTTTTGTCCAAAAATACCCCTATTTCCCTAAGTTTAAGTAGAGACATAACTAAAGGATAACAAAATAAAAATACATCTTTAACACCCACTAAAATATTGCCTACAAAATAGGATTACTCTTCCACTAACCCACTTATTCAGAAACAAACTTCACGTTTAAACTTTTTTCTTTCTTTATTTTTTTAATTGGCCGAAAAAAAAAATATATATATATATATATATCTCATGCATGTTTGATACATTTTTTTCCTAAAAGGTAGCAAACACTAAACCAACTGTTTACTCTATTTCAAATACTAAATTTTAGGGTAATTTCTTAAAAAATTTGTTATTTTATTAGACTGGTATTTTTAGCAATAGAGTCCTATACAAACACAGACACCTCTTTATCTCTCAGTACGTGATAGCCTAAAAGGTAGCAAAATTGCTACTTGCAGAGTAATCGAAACTACATATTTACATTGACTTTGGCTTAGTTTTGTTTGCAGGCTGATTTGGTTGCTTAGTGGATTGCTAAAAATTGCTTTCAAGATTGCTGTGTTTGTTTTTTCTCGACATGGTATGTGTCTAATTTTTTGTGATAATTTTGGTCCTGGGAGATAGTTGAATGCATTTGTATATTCACATAATCACATTCTTGATATTCTATAGGTTTCCCCGGATCCTAATGCTGAGAAAGCAGTAGTGCCAAAGGAAGAGATCTTGGATTTTTCAGTTGCCGCTTGAGCCCTCGAACGCAAGGCATGTTGAGGTATGGCCTTTTCTTTTTTAAATTGTTGATGATTTTGTTGGGCATTGCGTCTGCTGAAATTTTCTGCATTTTTTATTTTATCTAATAGTTGCAAATTTGTTTTGTTTTTTTTATAGAAAGCTTATTAGATGGTTGCAAAATTGTTTGGGGTTTGTGTTTGTTTTAAATTCGGTTCTTTTTTGATAGCTCTATTGCCGTCCTTTTGTTGAGCAAGATTTTTCAGTCCTCTGAACTGAATTAGTAGCCAAATCCTTGCATTTTTTTTAACATCAACAAAAAAAGATAAGTTCGGATGAAAGAATTTATAAAATTATTGTATGATTCAACCTCACATGAATGAAGTGGTTGTTATTTAAGAAATTGTTGTAAAAAAAATTCCTTTTGTAACAGAAACCATATTTATCATTTGTACAATTATATGTGAAATTCAATTTACATTTTTTTTTTTTATAATTATTAATTTACTACAGTATCAAAAATGTTACATACCTATTCTTGGTTTTAAAGGTAGTTGATAAATTTTAAATGTAAGCTCTTTTTAACTATTGTTATAGATGTGTAGTAAGTGGCTAACTTTTAAGATTAAAAAACTAAATTTATGGATTAAAAAAAATGATAACTGTTGAGCCTTTCTTTTAACAAAAAAAAAAAAAAAACTATGAGCCTTTGATCGTATATTAAAAAAAAATAGTTGCAAAAATTTAAATTTAAGCTTTTATTTACTTCTTTTATGAATGTGTAGTAAGTGGCTAAATTTTAGGATTAAAAAACTACATTTTAGGATTAAACAAAAAATGATAACTATCATAAATAAAATTAAAAAAAAAAAAAAAAAAACCACCACTTGAAAATGTCCGTAAAAAATAAAATAAAAAGGTATGTACTCAAGTGGTTCACTCTGATCAACGTTGCCCTGCTAAGGGGTTATATCCCCATTAATGCGGCCAGAGGGGTTAGGTGAATGCATTAAGTGTGAATGTGACAGCTTGCTCTGGGCTTATCCCTTCCTAAAATTATCCTTAGTATGCCAAGGACGAAGAGGTCCTCGGCGTGGGTCAAAAAAGAGGCTTTCCCCAACTTAGCCTTGGATGGTCAGTCTTCCTCGGCGTTGGCCTTGGGCCTACTACACGATGGGCTAAGGCTATCAGGCTCAAGGGCCCCACAACTACATTTTCTAATCACAAAAAAAATCTAGGGGTGTGATGAGTATTATGCGTGATGAAATAATTTTTCATCACACCCCTAAGTTTTTTTTATGATTGAAAAATGTAGTAATCCTAGATTATAATAAATGCTCTAAATTAACCATTAACCAAAAAATAGAAGAGCCTCTGAGCACGCGCGTGCTCAGAGGCTAGTATATATTTATCTATACTACTATTTAAGGGGGTGCCCTTGTTTGGACCGAATTTTTTTTGTCCAAAAATACCCCTATTTCCCTAAGTTTAAGTAGAGACATAACTCAAAGATAACAAAGTAAAAATACATCTTTAACACCCACTAAAATATTGCCTACAAAATAGGATTACTCTTCCACTAACCCACTTATTCAGAAACAAACTTCACATTTAAACTTTTTTCTTTCTTTATTTTTTTAATTGGCCGAAAAAAATATATATCTATACTACTATTTAAGGGACTGCCCTTGTTTGGACCAAATTTTTTTTTTTGTCCAAAAATACCCCTATTTCCCTAAGTTTAAGTAGAGACAGAACTAAAGGACAACAAAGTAAAAATACATCTTTAACACCCACTAAAATATTACCTACAAAATAGGATTACTCTTCCACTAATCCACTTATTCAGAAACAAACTTCACATTTAAACTTTTTTCTTTCTTTATTTTTTTAATTGGCCGGAAAAAAAAAAATATATATATATATATATATATCTCATGCACATTTGATACATTTTTTTTAACTGAACTACCAAAAAAAAAAAAAAAGAGTTATTTCTTATGATTTTTTATTTTAATAATTGTTAGTATATATGGAAAGTTTGTTTATTTAGAAATATATTAATTTTAAAATTATACCATGTCATCCATTTCTTGGTGGGATGATGTCATCAAAGATGGTTTAAACATGGTAAAAGCTGCTGATTCTAGGTCTTTTTTGTTTTTTTTTTACCCCTATTTTCTTTTGGCTGGTCAGTAAAAATAATAATAAAGACACATTAAAATTTAATTAATTCTTTAAATCATAAGAAATATTTAACCATTCCGTATCACATTAGTAGGTCCTGGAACAATTAGAGGCTCCCTAGTTAAAAAGACAAAATGCAATGTATTTGTATCATGTAAAAGACTAACTGGTGATTTGCGAAATGAAAAAACTAAAGAGAAATATAGAGAAATATAGAATACCAAAAAGTCATAAATTTGTTAAATATTTTTTTAATTAATGTGTCCTAAACTTCTGTTAATGAAACTAAAGGAAGAAAGAATAAAACGTACGATGAATATATACCATTGCTTACTTTAAGGGCCTTTTATGTTAACGGGCTGAAGCCTATTTTTGTTGTAATCGGACCCGTTTTGCTGTGGGTTGGAGAGTTCAGCCTGGCCCACTATCCTAGCAGGACCGTGCTAAAGGCCAGTCTGTGCGTAAGCCCAGCATCCAAGAACAGGGACAACAAAGTTAAATAAGTACACACACACACACACACACACACATTAATCTGCAAGCATATGTTTTATAAATTCAAAAACGAATGCCTTACATCAAGGAGTTAACCACAACACATAAGTTAGTTACAGCAGACAGATTCATTCAGTAGAATAACTAATACAGAAAATATAACAAGTACTAGCTGATAAAATGGTGTATGTGAATGTTTGCGACAAAGTGTAAATGTCAAATCTTCCTGCAAGAATTGAACCAAAAAGGAACCTGAATCCCAACTTGAACAACCTTTTAAAGATGTGCATTCTGGGGAATGAGCCTAGATGGCTACTTGTTTCTGCTTCTGAGATTTCAAACAGTGGGTTTGCTGAAGAGGGAAGTGAATGTTCAATAAATGTATAAAACACTATGAATGTTTAGACACCCAATTTCCAAATTATCAATTCAAGTTTATTATCAAATAATTAACGTGCGGAATATGAACATAAGCATATAATAGAATTGATAAACAATTTTAAACCAAATAAAATCACATCCACAGTAGAAATTAAATGGCAAAAATTAAGGGAAGAGAGATGCAAACACAAGGATAACACAGCGATATGTTATCGAAGAGGAAACCGAAGCTCTCGGCGTAAAACCTCTCCGCCACCCTTCAAGCAGTAAATAATCCACTAAAGAATCAATTTGAGATACATGAACAGCAGAAGACCCTCCAAGCTTAATCTACCTAGTATACCTAAGCCCTCCAAGCTCCTACTCTAACGAGGTTACACCGAACCTATTTCTTCTTTAGCTTATCGGATTTCGCTATAGCCCATAGTATCAATCAATATGAAATTGGTCCCTTCTTAACTGCTTCCCAAGCACCAAATGGCCTTCTCACAGATGTGGGTATGGTGAGAAAAGGTTTTGGTAATGTACCTCTCAAGGATGTAACAATGAGAGGGTGAGAGTTGAGGAATTTGAAGAGTCTCTATGTGAAGATTGGGGATGAGTCAATCTTGTTTTTCTCTAGGGTTTCTTTCTCAATATTCTCTTTGGAAGCTCTCAACAATTCGTGGGTATAAGGGGTATTTATACTTGAATGTGTTTGGAATGCGAAAAGTCAAATTTTCCAAAATAGAGCTGGCTAGCGGCTTGGCCTCGCGACTTGACTGAGCCGTGAGTTCCAACTATTACAATATACTCAAAATCATTCTCACTATTTGTTATAAAAATTATCCAAACAGAGAAGTATGTTATTTTGTTGAATAATTTTTAATAATATCAATCGCAATAGTGTTCATTGAATGAAGTACTTAGTTATTTTGGAGTATCGTGAAGTTGTCATTAATGGGCTTAGTTGGGCCTACCACTAAAATGATCAAAATATTCCAAAAAAGTCTAAAATGAGCAAAATACCAATGAAACCTCTAAAAATGACAAAATACTTCCGATATATCTAAAATCACCAAATATGCTTAAAAAAATTAAAGTGACCAAAATACTCCCAAAATCTCCAAAATGAGTAAGATACTTCCAAAACCTCTAAAATGACCAAAATACCCCCCCTTAAACCTAAAAAATGACCGAAAATACTCCTGAATGCTACTTCACGTAGGTGTGAAAATGTTGCAAGATTTTGTTATACTAATAGAAGAACTCAATACATAGAAAGATGAATTTAACAACATATTTCACAACTAATAATAGGAATAAATTTTTTAAAAAAAAAAACAATACTAAACCTAAATAACTAAAATCTAGAAAATTAAGACCTAGAATTAGCAATTACAGCCAAATGTTTTACATTTTGCTTTATCCAAACACATACTAAAACAAATCACAGAATATATATACAATAAACAAATAGTCCACCAATCACTAAGACTCTGTTTGTTACAACAGAATAACAAATACATTAAATTAACAGAAAACAAGAATACAATAATAAAATGAATATTTAATTCACATAATGCATAAACATCATGAAATATATATATATATATATATATACAATTCACCAGGCATGCAATTGCAATCAGGCAATCACAACACCACACTTTCTAGGAAAAATAAAAATTAATAATTTTCCTTGGAAACAAGAAAATCAAATAAACAAACAAAGACTTTATCACAGAGAGAGAGAGAGAGAGATAGAGAGAGAGAGAGAGAGAGAGAGAGAGAGAGAGAGATGTAAACCTGTGTGGTGTTGGCTATGAGATTTAGATGTGAAGAAGTGAAAGCGATTGAGTTTGCATTAATTAAAATAAATAAATAAATAAAAATTAAACATCGATAATAACCAAAAAAAAAAAAGAAAAGAGATTTACACAGAGAGAGAGAGAGAGAGACGTGGAGATATGGTTTTGGTGGAGATTTACACAAAGAAACGTTTATCGTGAAGTTTGTTTGTTCGCGTTGTGTTTGTGTTTGTGTTGTGGTGTCAGGTGTGGTGCGGTGTACGAAAGAAAGAGACATGTAAGTTGTTGGGTGAATGGTGAGGGTGAAACGTCGGTTTCCTATTGTGTTTTTTATGATAGAGTGTTATCGCCTAAGAGCATTCGCAGTAGTGGTGCTATATAGATATAATGGTATTTTTTTAGCTCAAAATCACAAAAAACACCACACAGCAGTGGAAGCTACAGTGCACATCTATCTTTAGATGTGCACTGTAGCTCACAGGTAAAAAAAAAAAATTATTTTTTTATTACATTTCTCTCTCTTTCTCTCATTAAATAATCTTTTCCTATTCTCTCTCTCTCTCTCTCTCTCTCTCCAGCTTCTCTCTTTCTTCTTTCTTCTTCAGTTTTTTTCTCTCTAGCTCGTCGAGCACTCCTTTATCTCCCTCATCCCTCAACTCGTTGGCCACTCTCTCAGCTCGCCGACCACTCCCTCTTCTCCCTCATCCCTCAGCTCGTCGGCCACTCCCTCATCGCCGATCTGTTTCGTCGACAAAGCCCGCCGACCCACCCCAAGCCCCATCACCCAATCCGTGCCTCTCTCTCTCTCAGTCACTCTCACCTCTCTCGACAAACCCAGCTCGCCGACCCAAGCCTCCGCCTTAGTCGCAAGCCACCGTTGATTGAGGTTTTTTGTTTTTTAATGTATTTTTATATGGGTTTGGTGGCTGTGGTGGTGGTGGTTGATTTTGGCTATGGTAGTGGTGGTGGATGATTTTGACAGTGGGATTGTAGATTTTGGTTGTGGTGGTGGTTGATGATTTTGGCTTTGATAGTGGGTTTTGTGTATTTTGGCTTTGGCAGTAGGTTGTTTCTTGGTTTTGTTTTGTTTTTTTTTTTTTCTATGTTGTGTTGTGGGGGTTGTGGCCGGTGGTGGTGGTGGTGGGTGTGGTTGTGGCTTTGGCTATGGTTGATGGTAGTTCAGTTGGTTTTTTGGTAGTAAGATATATTATTTTATTGTGATGTGTATGTTATTTTATTATGTTGAAAGTTAAAATAGATCCACTGCTGCAGTATGTGTGTAGGCAAAATAAATAAAATAACTTTTTATATAGCTAAATAGCTAAAATTTTACTTTCACTGTTGCGAATGCACTAATGCCTATTGCTGCCTGCCTCCTTCTTCAACTAGTGCGGTACTGTTTTAACTTTTTAAGAGTAGTGGTGCAGAGACGTAGTATTGATTGTCTTTGTCTATTGTGTATTTCACAATTTGCATTTTGAAGGCTCTTCTGGGATCCGCTGTGGGTCCCTACATATATGTGGCGGCCCTTTACGTTTTCTCTTTTATAAAAAGGTTTTAGAACAGTAGAAGCCCACTTGGGTTTTAAAAAGTGAGGAATTGAAGACGTGGTGGACCCGGCACCGGGATTCACATCACCCCAAATTTATGGTATATAATGTGAGCCCATGTTTATTGGCCCACTATCCTATGCAAACCTAAACAACTTTTTTTTTTTTTTAATGAGATGCACTTTATACTTTATATATATATACATATATATATTTAGTGAGTCTATATTTTAGCGTCTGTTTTTTATGATGGCTTTTTATAAACAAACTCTTTAAACATCTCATATATCTCTTTTTAGGTGTGAATTTTAAAAATTTAACCGTTAAATTTCGTGTTCCTTATGTTCTTAACATGTATATCAAATTTCGTTCAAATCGGATGTTATTTACTATTCGATCAATTAACTTATATCTTATACACAACTTTAAAACACAAAAACTTGAAATTTTAACATTTATTTGATGACATAGCAATTGATTTTTGATTTTCTTGAAAATTTTTAAGCATTAAGGATGTAATAAGAACATGCAATCTAATGATTAGATTTTCAAAATTCACACTCAATATAAATATATATGATGAGTTTGTAGAGTTTTTCTTCAAACTAGTTTGAAGACAAACTTTGTTCGCTTTTTATCACCAAATTAAGACATCAATTAATTTTTTATGTAGGCGAGAATTAATCTCAGATCTCTTATTCTATCATTAGAGACTTTACCAATTGAGTTAAATGATAGAACTCACCTCTAGACTTTTTTTATTTAATGAGGTTTTTTGACCAATTTTTTAAATGAGATTTTGGATACAATTTGGATTGTTTTTTTTCCTGGAAAAATTTATGAAGATAATCAAATTTGGAGTTCATCATTTGCCAAAATAGTAATAAATTAATAATAAGAACATTTTTCTGAATAAACATTATTCACACAACCAATCATGTCTATTGGGCCACTATTCTGTGTACCCTACACAATTCTTTCTTCTTCTTTTTTAAATGAGATGCACTCTACACATTTTTAATTTTTAAATTGAACTTTTTGGACAAAATTTTATAATGAGATTTTCCGACACGATTTGGAGGTAGGTATTTTTTTTTATAAGAATGTTGGAAAGTATTATTAAGATAATCAAATTTGGAGTTCATCATTTGTCAAAATAGTAATAAATTAACAGGATCATTTCTCTGAATAAAAATTATTCATACAATCAGAGTTAACCATGTTGGGAATGATCCAGTTGTGAGGCTCGTGCTCGCATTTTCATCAAAGTTTTCTTTCTTGTGCCGACGAAAATAGAGAATATGCATTTATTATTGTATTAAGCCATGGAGAGAGTCGAGAGACAGGAGCCTGAATCCTAATTTTAGTCTATCCACCTCGACAACATTCTTAATCTTGACAACATTTTTCTGATTGTTATTTGGTTATCTAAATGCAACAAAATTATAGAAAAAGACATGTCTCCCTTCTCCCTAATTTTTGGTTCTAAAGATAGTGACAACTTAGGTTGCGTTTGGGAAAAGCTGAAAAATGCAGTTTATTTTTGTTACTATTCAACTTATTTTTGTTATTATTTATGGGTCTCATTACAATTTTTGATATTATTCATGAGTCTTACTGTACTATTTCAGCTACCTTTTAGCTTTATCTAAAGTATTTCAGTAAAAAGTTTTTCAGTTTTAACTAAATAAACTGTTTCCAAATAGACTCTTAGTGTTTATCATTTGAACAACAATTTCCATACACAATAGAGTAAAAGAGGAGAACGTTTAAAAAGACATAAATAAATAAATTGCCCTTCATGAAAAAAAGTTTTACCTCTAAACCAATTTGAACTCCTTCAACTTACTATGTGCCAATTGATAAAACTATTTACATGTAGATTTACTCACATGACTTATTTAATAAATCATATAACTTGTTTAAATAACACATACAAATTATTTTATGAATCGCTACATAATGAATTAGAGAAAAACCTTGTCTTTTATCTATTTGTTTTATTTATTTATTTATTATTAAGATGTGTGTTCACTGTTTGAGAACTTTTTGAGTATTTGATCATTGTCTTGGGTGTGCAGTCTCCCATCTCATACACACTATGTAACTATAGTGATGAATCTCTTGAAAGTTACCAAAGTACTGGTTAAGAGTTTTGAATTATTTGTTGAAGTTGATTAAGGTAATATTATACTAGAAGAAGTGAGACTTTAAAAAATTAGTCATAAATAAATAAATAAATGTTGTCAATCAATGTCCTTAACAACCCCATCTCCATTAACAATTATTAATAAGTGGAAGGAGAAGACACAAGATAAGAAATTATTAATATTCAATTATGAGTTATATGGGTAAATTACAAATTTACACCCTTAAAGTTTAGGACAGTTTAGATTTTACACCCTGATATTTTAGAATTTGGATTTTATCCTCTGAAGTTTGGGGATGCTTGAATTTTACACTCTGATGTTTCAGAATTTGAATTTTTCACTTTCCAATTCTGAAACTTCAAATACCCTTAAACTTAAGGGAGTAAAATCCAAACAACCCTAAATTTAGAGGGTAAAATCCAAACACCTTCAAAGTTCAGGGAATAAAATCCAAATTTTGAAACTTCTGGATCTTAAATTCAAACACCCTCAAACTTTAGATGTGTAATTTGTAATTTACCCTTTATATATTTGTCAATCATTTTTATTCAAATCATTTACATGTACAGTATCTTCTAAAAAAAATTTACATGTACAATTGATTAAGGTAATGTGTGTTTTTCTTGACATTTGTGTATAGTGTTTGACTTTATTTATTAAAAAAAAAATGTACAACAAAATCATTTAATAGAGTATTCAATGCATCTTAACATGTGCCCTTGAAACTTAATAGCAAAAACCTTAAGGGTATGTTGGTTAGGGTGAAAATAGGGAGGATGGAAAATAGGGAAAGGAAAATATAGTAGAAAATGACATTTTCTCTTATTTGGTTTAGGAGAGAAAACAAGAGAGGCAGAAAATGGGGAGGAAAATAATCCCTCCGGGCCCACATTTTTTTGTCCTCCCAATTTGAGAGGAAAACTAAAGAGAAAAGTTGCTGAATGATGTAATTTACACAAATAACCTCACTTTATTGCACTCACTTACCCCTCTCACTTTCCCACTACACCTGTGACTTGATTACTTTTGTCTCTTCATCCTTATCACTTTCTTAGCATCTTCACAACACAGCAACGTGAACTCCAATCGCCTATGTGAATAAGTTTTTTTTTTTTTTTTTTTTAATATCTTCCCATGTAACGATGGTTAGATAAAGTTTTTTTTTTTTTTTTGAAAATGTCTTCCCAGTTAATGCATAATCATTTTTGTTGCCCATAAATTTAAAATTATATATAATAATAAAGAAAATTAATATAAATGTATATGTATTTGTGTTAATTTTTATATTATTTAATGAGTGTAAATATATCTATTTCTTATATATTAACAAGAACATAATAGTCAATTTATATAAATTACATTTTCCATCCTCTCATTTTTCTCTCCAACCAAACAAAAAAGTTTTCCATTCTCCCACTTTTCCACCCCTCCAACCAAACACACATGAGGAAAAACCAAATCTTTTCCATCCTCCCACTAATTTTCCATCCTCCCACTTTTTTACTCCTCCAACCAAATGGACCCTAAATTAAATATGGATTTACCTAGAGTTTAAGTGATAGCTTGGTGGTAATGACATACTTTATGATGCCCAATATCTACATTTTGAACCCCACATCATCCTCCCCTAATATCTACCTTTTTTTTTAGAATCCCCCTAATATCTACCCATCTCAACTCCCAAAAAATATATATATATGTGTGTGTGTGTGTGTGTGTGTGTGTGTGTGTTTTGGGGGAGGGGGGATTCAACCCCCATGCACATGCTAGTGCTTATTTTAAAGTCTATCCATACAATGCTTTTTTCTTGGGTTCAAAATAAGTAATTGCATGAGGGTGGGAGAGTTTTCAAATTTTTAATAGTTATATTCTTTTAAAAAAAAGTTAAATTATTAATAGCATAGGGTATGATGTTAGATACGTTTAAGAGATATGTTTAGTAGGACCCTTCTCCTTAACTTTGTATGTTATTCTAAATTATCTTTTCATTATCACAATACTTTTTTCTGGTCCAATATTTGTGTTTAAAAAAATCAAATTGAACTAAATATTAGAGGTAGGTTAAACATAAGGTACGGAAGTGGAAGGGAAAGGGGGAGATAGAATTCAAACCACATACGTTAGGCACCATAAATAGTGTTACTACCATTGGCCCTAGGCTATCACATGAACCTGAATGAAAAATAGTGAAAAGTTGACACCAAAAATCCTATTGCAATTATATGTAGGGATATAAAACTTAGATACTATATTTAAGGTATTGTATCTTAGATTCTTCATATTAAATTCAAACGTGTGGTTTATTGACCATAAACCCCAAATTTAGTGTTTGTTTTGTATTGTTGTAGAAAGTAGAGATTCAGTAGGAGAGTTTTACAATGCAAAGTTTAAACGGAAAAGTTTTTTATAATTTGAATACTTGATCAATTACATTAAATAGTATTAGACTCCGATTGATAAAATTAACAAGTTTTAAACCCAAGTTGTTAATTAGATATATTATGAATAATCCTTGGTTAAACGAACAAATATCAATATCATGTCAAAATCATGCACATCGGAATAGTAAATAAGACAAGATATGATGACCCAAGAAAACCAATGAAACAAACTAATTTCACAATAAAAAACTTGGGGGAAAACCTTCCCAAAAAGCAATCCACTATAACAAGGTTTTGAAACCCTGACTGAACCGTACGGTCCGATTCGGAAAACCTCGAACCCTTCAGTTTTGCGATTTTTTTAACTTCAAGAACCGCTCTATGTGAAAAATGCAGGTACCCGTGCGAATTGTACAGTTTTGAGAACCGTGGCTGGTTTTTGAGATTTGAACGATTCCTCTTTTTTTCATATTTGGAACCATTGATTTGTAAGAAAAAAAAAAAAAACACAAAGAAGAAGAAGACGACGAAGAAAAGAAAGCACAAATTCAGGTCTTTGTGGACAAAGCTAAAGTTTGGCTGCCATTTGAAACTCTTTTCTTCAAGGCTTGTGTCTCTGGAACTTCTAGAGCTAATTTGAAGATAGATGATTTCAGTAGTCAATACCTTGTCGTTGCTTTGAAGGCTAAAATTGATTTGGAAGGTAGAGAGAAAACGTGTGCTGATTCTTGCAAATGGATGAAGAGATTGCATCCATGTGCTAATTCTTGCAAATGATATATTTGCTTTTTATAGTTTCTGTTCTCTTTTGATTTTGGTCAATTAGATAATTTGGTGGTTTTGAAATATGTGGTGGAGAGTGATGTTTTGTTTGTCAAATTTGTGGTGGTGTTTGATGAGTCTGTCAGAGTGATAATGCAACCTAGGGAGTAGGTAAGAGTAGGACACACAAAGTATCTTTAGCATGTAGGGATGAGTCTATCAAATTATTGTTAATTATTATTATTATTATTGAATTGATATTTGGGCTTAGAAATTGAAATATGAACTTATAATTTTAAGACTATATATATATATATATATAAAATAGTAACTCTGAAATTGTAAGTCAAAATAAGAATATATTTATTTATATTTTAGTTATTTTTTTTTACTAATTTAATATATTTATTTATATTTAAATAACTATTAAATTAATTATGACGTCATCACGGTTTGACTTTGGTTAGACCTTAAAAACCTTGAACCTCTCCCTTTTACGGTTCAATAAACGGTCCGAGTTTTAAAACCTTGCACTATAATAAAAAAATGTTTCAGATTTAGTACAAAACTTTTGTCCCCAGACTTTACAATCCTAGTAGATGAACTTACAACAGAAACCTTCTACTGCTTCTGAACCTCTAAACTCTTTAATATATGAACACTCCACCCACAATCACAATTGGAACCTCCAACTGAATTCAAGAACCTCTTGAAGGTTTTCCTTACAGTAGCACATTTCTAGTGGTTGCATTTCAACTTCTTCACCAATGGAATCTTCAGAACTATTTTGAAACTCTTTGGTTTGGTGAAATAGAGAAAACTTAGGGTCCGTTTGGTTCCCGTAAAATATTTTCTGAAAAATATCTATTTTCCGGAAATGCTATTTTCTGGAAAAGGAAAATATTTTCAAGTGTTTGGTTGTATTATGAAAATGCTATTTTCCTACAAATTTTTCACATTTTCTCAGCTATTTTCTCAGCATCCAAACAAATTTTATTACAAAAAATTTCAAAATCACAGCAAACTCCAGCAATTAAAAGCAGAAACAAAACCAAAGAAAAAAAATATCAAATCCGGTCAAAGGCGATGGGTTCTGGGTTCGAAGGAGATCGACGATCGACGGTGCAACTCGATGGGTTTTGGGTTCGCCGGTGCGACTCGCTGGTGCGAAGGCGATGGGTTCTGGGTTCGTGGCGAGATCGAGGATTGATGATGGGTTCTGGGTTCGTGGCGAGATCGCGCGGCAGAGGTGAGATCGAGCGGAGGCGATCAAAGGCGAGATCAGTGTGGTGTGATCGACGATTGGCGCGGCGCAGCGCTGGGTTCTGGAAGTGCGATAGACGATCGGCGTGGCGCGGTGCTGTGAGTGACGATCAGGGTTCGCCGGTGATTGCGCGACGCCGGTTCTGGGTTCTGGGCTCTCTCCTCTTCTCTCTCTCTCTCTCTCTCTCTCTCTCTCTCTCTCTCTCTCTCTCTCTCTCTCTCTCTCTCTCTCTCTCTCTCTCTTTCCGAAAATACTTTGAAGTGAAAATAGAAATTGAAAACGATTTCCGTTGTCAAAGGGAAAATAGGAAATGATTTTCCAGAAAATTCTATTTTCCGTAACTGCCAAACACGTGGAAAAGGTGGAAAACGATTTCCTGAAATGGTTTACCACCAATTTAAACGCAACCTTAGTTACAAAACCCTAACCGCATAAACAGAGTCTTTCTCTTTGAAAAACCTTTTAATAGATGGCTCAAATGGATCTTAATTCGAGCTTCAAACAAATAAGTTATGAGCTTCTTCGCGTTACTGATTGTTGCTAATCTGCAAAGGTCAATAGATTGAGCTGCTATCGAGCTTCTATCAAGGAGACAGTGAGTTTATAGCTTCTATCGAGCTCCTATCGAGATACATGCTAAAAATGTGTTTTTCTTGAGCTTTTCTTGAGCAAACTTTGTGTCTTAAACTTGGTATTTAATTACAACTTTAAGACACATCAAAACTCAATAGAAGACACATAATTTGTCATGGTTGACAATATCAAAATACTTGACCTTAACAATCTCCCCCTTTGTCAATCCGACAATCCATGACAAAACTTTAAGTACAAATGTAAGCCCAATATGATAATAACCCGAATACAATGAATGAACCCATATTCAAATACACCAGCCTATCTAAAAACAACCAGTCCTGAGAAATCATAGCACGAACTAGGATTAACAATTTTGATTGGCTTCATACATGTCTTTCCTGAAAGCACTTTACAAACATATCATGTCCACCATGTGGAAAACAATGACAAATAATAAACAAGTAAATTGCGTTTTGTCATAGGATATGCCAATTATATAAAAATATGAATCTAACGATCTCCCCCTTTGACAATTCATGACAAAACCACAAGAGTACATTGAATATCCTAGAATACATTCTACTCAAGATTGGAAAATAAGCCTAGTCTAAAAGATCTGAACCTTGGAAGTTGTTGCAAAAAGAAGGCTCGGAATCTTAACTTGGCTTTAACTTGTCTTTCCTAAAAGGCACTAAACATGACACATCATGCTACTATGTGGAAAACAACGACAAGTTAAATAAAAAAGAAACATGTGTATAAAGTAAGAAAAGAAACAACATAAGTGAGATAAAGAGAGAAACACATACATCATCATCATATATAGAAACAACACATGATGTATGTAGATGGTTACAAAACCAAAAGATACACAACACAAAATATATCAATATCAAAGTGTATCAAGCTAATAAACTAACTCTTCCCCTAAGGTTGTTACATCAAACAAATTTCTTCTCTTTTACATGAAGTTCTCCCCCTAAATCTGTTACTGCCCCTGAGGAATGACATGCAATCTCAAAATTTTCCCCCTTTTTGACATGATTGTCAAAGGATATAGAAAGCCAAAAAAAACTTGATTGGAGACAGACAGGAAACTGACATAGAGGGAACAAGAAATGCAAAACTCAAAAACTCCAAAAAACTTTTTAAAGCAAAAACACAAATTTCTGTTTAAAAAAAAAAAAAAAAAAAAAAACTCACACTAGTACAAAAGTAACTTTAAATGGCTAAATCACATTGTACCTATACAACAGTATCAAGAGTAGTATAGAGTATGCGTGTTGTGTGTGAAACTTTTGCAAGAAGAATAAGTATCTCGTCATATGAAAATAATGATATACGAGAATAAAAAACATTTACACATAATCATAATCGTTTAATGGGGACTATCACCTTTGAGGTACATCATATAACTCTCACATTTCCTAAAAACATACTTGCAACCATATATAAAAGTATTTTGATTCTTTTTGCTTTTCAAGTTCTTTTGTTATTTTTTTTTTTAGGTATAAAAGGCATATCAAGCATGGGCATACAAGAGAAAAAAGAAATACTCAATTATGTTAGCCAAACATCCTTTTCTTGTTGTGCAAGTGCTACACCTTGCCGAACACGGCTTTTATGAATTGCACACAGATGTTTATGATTGACGAGTTTTAGTGGTGAGATGGTTATTCACGTTTTTCTCTTAAAATTTTCTAGTCCTTCTCGTCAAAAGGAGTAATTGAAAATATGAATGATAAAAGATTAACCAAATCATACAAATCACATAACAAGCCACAAAGCTCACATTACTTATTTGTGCATAAAGAAGCTCATCTAAGCTACAAGAGATACAAAATTAAAAAATCTTGTTTCAATGGTCATCCAAAAGTACACAAGTACTAGTATGCTCAAAACACACTATTTTTGTATTTTTCAATTTTTTTCAAATTTTAATTTTTTTTTTCTTGAAAGCAATAAAAGAAATAAAAAAAATGCATATGCAAAAATAAATAAATACAAAAACAATGCAATGCATGAAAGCATGATTCTAAAAACAGATAAGAAATCAAGCATGAAAGTCCTACTTTAGATACAAAGAATTAAAGTAAAGGACAAACAAAAAGACAATCAAGTATAAAAGGCATATCATGCATGGGCATACAAGAGAAAAAAGAAATACTGAATAATGTTAGCCAGACATCCTTTTTTTGTTGTGCAAGTGCTACACCTTGCCAAGCACGACTTTTATGAATTACACAGATGTTTATGATTGACGAGTTTTAGTAGTGAGATGGTTATTCATGTTTCTCTCTTAGGATTTTCTAGTCCGTCCTGTCAAAAAGAGTGACTGAAGATATGAATGATAAAAGATTAACCAAATCATACAAATTACATAAGAAGCCACAAAGCTCACATTACACAGTTGTGCATAAAGAAGCCCATCTAAGCTACAAGAGATACAAAATTAAGAAACCTTGTTTCAGTGGCCATCCAAAAGTACACAAGTATCAGTATACTCAAAACACACTGTTTTTGTATTTTTCAATTTTTTTAATTTTTTTTTTCTTTTCTTGAAAGCAATAAAAGAAATAAAAAATGCATATGCAAAAATAAATAAATACAAAAACAATGCAATGCATGAAAGCATGATTCTAAAAACAGATAAGAAATCAAGCATGAAAGTCCTACTTTAGATAGAAAGAATTAAAGCAAAGGACAAACAAAAAGACAATTAAGTCTTAGGATCCTTCATCACCTACACAGCACAAGTTTTTGGCTGTGAAGATGAAAATGCACGTGTCCTAATATGACTACCAAATGACATGGATGAGTTAGAATTCCCCTGAAATTAAGTTAAAAAGCTCAAAACTTTTAATAACTCACTAAGAAAAGGTGTAACATTGCGAAGAAACCTGAGACCTTTTTGACACTTGCTTATGAGGATACAACTTGAAACAATTAAGGTGAGTGTGTCCAGGAACAACACAATGGTGACAAACATGGGTAGTTTTAAAACTATTATATTTTCCTAAAATGAAGTCTAACAAAGAATTTAGAATTAGACATATTAGTTATGGATTTCTTACCTTTATCAACCTTCTTAAATTGAGGTACAACAATAGTCTTTGATCCAAAAGCTGTGGAAGAAGAGGGCTGGAGGAATTAACATATCCTAAGCCAGTCTTATAAGAACTAGGCCTTTGAGCACTCAAAACCTCATCAAGCTTTGCACTAGACATCCTCTCCATTTCAGTTCTAGCTTGACTAAGCTCAACCTTAAGATTCTTGACCTTCTCATCTAATGAGGTGTTCTCCATAACCAAAGTCTCAACTAAGTAGTCTCATCTAATTTGACTAACAAATCAGCTTTTTCAGTTTTTACCTCTTTAAGTTATTTTCTATAGGGATAGGAAGTCTTTTCAGATTTTATGTATTCTATACACAGCTTATCATAGGCTTCCTGAAGAGTCAACTTCTTAGGTGCTTCATTATTGGAAGAATCCTCACCATCACTAACATTCTCCACAATCACATTCTTAGTTGTGACAGCGAAAGCCATATAATTACTATATTCATCCTCAAACTCATCAAAAAGATCACTTTCAGTATCACTCAAGGTGGTAACCAACACTTTACCTTTTGATCTTTTGGTCTTTTCTTTTATAAGGTAGTTTGGACACTCTATCCTCATATGACCAAAACCTTTACACTCATGGCACTAAATGAGGGGGTTTTCACTCTTACCCTTCCTAAAGGATTTAGATTTCCTATGAGCTTTGTTCTTATCCATTTTCTTATATTGGAGAAGCTTTATAATCTTCTTAGCTATGAAAGTTTAGTCCTCATCCTCATCCTCATTCTCATCCTTATCTTCATCTTCATCTTCAGAGTCATCACTCTCTTCCACTATACCCTTAAGAGCCATGCTCCTACTCTTTCCACCTTTTCCTATTTTATGTAATCTCATCTCATAGTTTGAAGGTTTCCTACAAGCTTAGTCAAAGGAATTTTATCAATGTCTTTTGCTTCTTCAATGATAATGATCTTGGCATGAAATCTTTCAGGTAGAGACCTAAGGATTTTTCTAACAATTATGGGTTCTGCTATAAGTTCTCCAAGATTAAAGGCAGAGTTCACAATATCCTTGAGTTTAGCATATAACTCATCAAATGTCTCATCCTCCTCCATCCTTATTTCTTTAAAACTACTAGTGAGTATTTAAAACTTAACAAGCTTCACTACCTTAGTACCTTCATAGGTGGTCTCAAGCATGGTCCATGCTTCCTTAGCAATTTCAGTGGATAATATTTTCTTGAACTCCTCATTTGTCACACCACTGAACACAGCATTTAAAGCCCTACTGTAGAAGTTTGTAACTTTGATCTTACCATCATCCTATGTAGCTAAGGGTTCACTTGGTTTCTTCCAACCAACTTCAACAGCTAACCATACTTTTTCGTCAAGAGCTTGCAAAAAAAATTTCGTATGAACTTTCCAGTCAGCATAGTTAGTACCATCAAACAAAGGAGGAATTAATCCACAATCCATGACAATAAGGGTCAAGGATCACACTTAGGAAGTTAATCCAATCAAAGTGTACCCGTTCTGATACCACTTGTTGGGAAATTTAGACCCCGGTTAATAGAATTAATAAGTTTTAAACTCAAGTTGTTAATTAGATATATTATGAATAATCCTTGGTTAAACGAAAAAACATCAATATCATGTTAAAATTATGCACAATGGAATAGAAAATAAGATAAGATATGATGATCCAAGAAAACTAATGAAACAAACTAGTTTCACAGTAAAAAATTTGGGGGGAAACCTTCCCAAAAATCAATCCACTTTAAAAAAAGAAAAGTTTCAGATCTAGTATAAAACCTTTATCCCTAAACTCTACAATCCTAGTAGATGAACTTATAGCAAAAACATTCTACCGCTTTAGAACCTTTGAACTCTTCAATATATGAACGCTCCACCCACAATCACAATTGGAACCTCCAACTAACTTCAAAAACCTCTTGAAGGCTTTCCTCACAGTAGTATGTTTGTGGTGGTTGCTATGACTTCAGCTTCTTCACCAATGGAATCTTTAGATCTACTTTGAAACTCTTTTATTTGGTGAAATAGAAAAATCTTGGTTACAAAGCCCTAGTCTCATAAACGAAGTGTTTCTCTCTCTGAAAAACCTTCTAATAGATGGCTTATGATGTCTTTTAAATACCGTTTCAAATGGATCTCAATCCGAGCTTTAAACGAATAAGTTATAGGCTTTTTCGTGTTACTGATTTTTGTTGATCTGCAAAGCTCGATAGATTGAGCTGCTATTGAGTACAAAATCTAGATAGATCGAGCTTCTATCGAGGAGATAGTGAGTTTCTAGCTTCTATCGAGCTGCTATTGAGGTACATGCTGAAAATGTGTTTTTCTTGAGCTTTTCTTGAGCAAACTTTGTGTCTTCAACTTGGTCTTCAATTACAATTTTAAGACATATCAAAACTCAATAAAAGACACATAATTTGGCATGGTTGACAATACCAAAACACATGACCCTAACACAAACCCCTTCACTTAAAAGAAATAGAAATTAAGACCCCTTAAAACTCTTTATTGAAATTGTTAAACTTTCGGTAAGGGTGTTCAAAAATCAATCTAGGCCAAATTATTGAGCTGGAATTAAGCTGATCGAATTGCCTAATGGGGTTGCCGACGACAAATAGGACGATAGTCAATGACATCATTGTGATTCCAATTTCAATGAAGATTGAACTTATCACATGTGTGTGCATGTGTGTATTATACAAAATACATTAAGTAACTTCAAAACAAAACCCAAAAACCACCTATTCATATGTGAAATTTGAGAAGTCCACCCTCACCTTAGTCAGATATATATGAGATTTTCACCCATCACAATAAAACTCAAACGATCATTTTGCTTGCATTCTCCAATCTTTAAGTTGTTGCTAGATCCATGCACATTGTCTCCAATTTAAATCATTAAAGAACAACTATTGTGGGAAAAATCAAATCACATAAATACTTTTGATAAACTTTAATAAGGTTTCATCCTCAATCTTAATTGAAAATTTAGCTATTCATAGTAATTGAAAGACAACACAAAAATAAATTACTAAGCATTAAAATAAACAATTTACTTTTGTGATTAAGTAAAAAGAAATAGCATACAAATCTAATTATAAGCAATAACAGCAAAAGATGTGATATGCAAAAACAATAAAAGGATACTACATATATAAGAAGAAATCTACAAGATAATTAAAAACTTACAAACCAAATGCGTGAAGAATGAATGATACAGATCAAGTTTTGTGTTTGACACAATCTCCTTCAAAAGGATTTCGCCTCTCACACAATCTGTGACGCTTTAAGACTCACGAATGTTTGCCTCCCAAGATAAAATGATCTACAGTACGGAGAAGAAGCATACAAGGTCCGTGCTCTATGAACTAAACTATGTCTGTTTCTCTCTCTTTGACTCAAATGCTAATGCACAAAATATTTTCTCTCTAGAAGAGTTTCTCAAAAGTTATTTTTCATGAATAAGGGGTAATGAATATATACGTTACTGAAAAGACACACTATTTCAAAAATAATTGTTATATACAGACTTACTAACTCAAAAGATAAAATAATAAAATATTATTATTATTTGGACAAGAGGGCCTAGTCCACACATGCCTAAAGCCCAACCCAGTGTCCAACCAATGAGCATATAAACTCATATTCTCCATCATTTCCTATATGAGACTCAAGGATTCTCACCATTTCAATATCAAGAAATCTATATGAAATCCCAACTATTTACACTCGCATGACAATTTTGGTTGGGTCTACTTTTTCTAGTGTAGATTCAAAAGTCCCTCTTGCTAGTTTATCAAATAAGCCTAAAAATAAAATTTAAGCTTGGCTTGTTAATAAATAAACAAGCACAAAAGAGATTTTTATCAAACAAATCCCAGCTATTTACACTCACATCACAATTTTGGGGTCTACTTTTTCCCTAGTGTACATTTGAAAATCCCTCTCACTTAGAAAATCTTTTCTCTCGTTCAAGGTTGCTTTTCCTTCTGTGTGTTCCACAAGTAAATAGCTTAGGTGCTCTACACAAATCCCAGCTATTTACACTCACATCACAATTTTGGGGTCTACTTTTTCCCTAGTGTACATTTGAAAATCCCTCTCACTTAGAAAATCTTTTCTCTCGTTCAAGGTTGCTTTTCCTTCTGTGTGTTCCACAAGTAAATAGCTTAGGTGCTCTACACTCATTGGAAATCTTCAGTTGATGAATTCTCCTAGATTTTATTTATTTAATAAATTGATAATCTGTTTGATAATAGCTTTGTAGCTTAATTGGCAAATTGTGAGGTTTCCAACACAAGGTTTAAATTCCCATAACCATTTTAACTATATATAGATAAAGTGCTTCCATCAAAGTGAATTAAAGAAGAATAACTAATTAGATAAATTTAGAAAACTAAGAAATCTTGAAAATGCTTTCATTATTAGTGTAGGTGGGTTTGAGTAATTACATGAGCTCATAACGGAGAATGCATGATGCAAAGCAATGCTCTGATAAGTTTATTTGTGAGGAAATTGTTGATGGTGGGTTTGGTAACATGTTTAAAGGGCACATTGATCGTGGGGCTGGGAAAACCATAGTTGTGGGAAGTTCGGTATCCTCAATCCATGATTATATTCTTCCATGCAAATTGAATATATGTAATTTTATTTATAAAAATTGTGTAATACTGCAAATCTATACAATTAATGTAAGTAAATAGTAGAGTAGAGACCATAGACGTAAGTTGTGAAGGCCGAACTGTTGCAAATAGAACAGTTATTTCTTATAATTGGCAGCCTGTGATATAAAACATATTTAGAGAAATATAAAAGGGGACTAAATGACTTCATCCACTTGGTATTAAAGTTAGTGGGCAGGTAGGTGCATTTTCATTAAATCTGTGGCCTAGGCGCTCCCAACTTACACCATACCTAATAAAAGAATAGTTATTCCTCAAACGGATAGACAGTGTACCATTTAAATCAGGAGCAAAGAAGGGAATCAAGGAATAGGATGGGTGTGCTACCATCAAAAGACCCACTTGCAGAATGGTTAGGCACAATAGACACAGATTGCCCATTACGCAAAGAAGCAACTGAAATACGTTTTTAACCTTTGGTTTGACTGTATGCAAAACCCATCTTTTATATTTTATCAAAATTCATTTAAGTTCTTTAACTTAGTTTTCGTTTATTTGAGTTCTCTAACTTTAAAATTTATTCAATTAAAAATTTTTCATAAACTTTTATTATATGTTGTAGTTAATTTTTCAATCTTTAAATTTTTATAATAAAAAATTCAATTAATAATTAAAAAATATTTTACAGATTCATTTTTTTTCAAAAAATTTAACAAAAGTTGACGACAAACCTTAATTGAATAAATCTAAAATTTAAAGGACTGGAATGAAACTAAGTTAGAGGTCCAAAATAAATTATGGAGAAATTTAGGGGCGAGTTTTGCATTTTAGCATTTTTTTATAAAAAAATACAAGTCAAGGAATCCAAAACAAATGAGAATAACGGTCTGTTTAAGATATGCTTATTTTGTTGAAACTGAAAACTTTTTGCTGAAAGTACTATAGATAAAGGTAAAAGTTAGCTAAAATAGTAGAATGATATCTATGAATAGTACCAAAAAGTGTAGTGGAACCCATGAATAATAGCAAAAATAAGCTGAATAGTAAAATAAGTTGGCAAAAATAATCTTACCAAACAGACACTAAGTATATTTGGATACACGTCTATGACCACGTTTTTTTATTTTTTTTTTGAGAAGTCAGTTTTTACGTGATTATGCACTGTTCAATGGATTTCGTGCACTATTCACGAGACTCACAAACTTTTTTTTCAACAAAACTTTTATAAAAAATAGGTCCCAAGTGCTCATCTGCCCATTTGCACGGAATGTGTGGGCGTTGGTAAAGGGGAGAGTGCAGAAGTGTTGTAATGAAATCCAGGATTTTTTTCATCTATTTGGTATGCTGGTGGAGAAATTGACGAGGAAGGAGCTTGAACAATGGGCTACCATATCATGGGCATTGTGAAATGCTAGGAACAAGGTCTATTTTGAGAAAGTCCAACTACAACCAAAGGTAATAGTTGAAGGGGCGTTGGCAGCACTGGAAACGTACCAAAGGTTCTCTGTCTCTCAAGAATACCTCTGACATAATGGTCTGAAGAAGGATAGGGGGATATGCAGCTTTATGAATGTATAAAATGGGGATGGGTCTTTTATTGTTAGTTTGTGTTTTTCTCTGTAATGTATAGATGGGAATGGGTCTTTCTTGTAATGTCTGCTGGTAGGGTCACTAGGGTGTGTTTTGTTTTATATGGAGTAAACGTAACATTGTTTTACGTTTTTGAATAAAGTTCTGCCGTTATATAAAAAGAAAAAAATTTATTTTGTTACAGTATTTTCAACAATAAAATAAGTTGTATTTAAATATATTCTAATTGTGCACTTGATATTAGTTTAGAAAACTAATTTTTTTTACTATTTAATTTATTTTTTTGTACTATTTATAAGTTTCATTATTTTTTTATAATATTTATAAATTTTATTATATTATCTCAGTTACTTTTTTATTTTATCTACTGTAATTCAGTAAAAAAATTTCAATTTTACTAAACGATGAAAGGAAAAATTAAAACCGAATGAAAAATACTGGAAAAGACAAACCAAAGAACAAGAAAAAGAAAAACCGAAACGAGATGGGTGTAACAAAAAAAAGCCACGCAAATGGATTTTTTTTGGTCTTAGATAATATCTTTCTACCTACCAATGCACTCCTACCATTAAACCCTCCACAGTATCTCACTGGTCTCTGTTTTCCTCTTCAACCGACTGTGTCTCTCTGACTCTCTGTCTCTTCATCTTATTGACCTTGAAACGTGAACCGCATCCTCAAGGTCCTCTCTCTTCTCTTATTCAATACTTTGTGTGAATTCTCCGTTATTTATTTATTTATTAAATTTATATTTGGTTTGTGTCCAATTTCTGTTTGAGTGATGGGAAAACAGTGGAAAATGAGGAGAGAGGTAAAATTTATTTCTGAGGTTTTTTGTTGTTGTTATTGTTGTGTTTTCCTGTTTTATATTTGAATTTTTCCTCTTATAGCAGTTGTGATTGTCAAATAAAAAATGTTTCACTAAAATAAAATAGTGTTGGGGTTGCAGTAGCTTCTTTCTTAATTTTAGTCTGGTAATCATAATTTTTAGAACGCAGAATTTTTTTTTTTAAAGACTCGCTAAAATTCAGAACTTTCAATTCTGTTTCTATATAAAAATAATAATTGATAAAGAGGCATATTTGTTAGTTTGAATTGGTATGTATAATTGATGTCAAAAAGACGCGCTCTATGAATATTTTTTTCTCCCAGCTGTAATTTTCAGTGGTTTATTCTTAGAAGATGTCAAGACGAGAGAGATAGCCATTTGCATACCTACTTTGTTTCACTGAAAGAATAAAAACTTTCTTTGGTCTTTGTTCTTTCCTTATTTTTTATATAAATAAATTTGATAACATTGAATCTTATTTTTGAGTTTTGAGTTAAAAAAAAAAAAAAAAAAGATTTACTGACTTGACCATAACAGTATATATATAATATCATTACAGTTAAAATGTTTATTCTTATTAATGGACCAAGGATCTGACTCTGTCTGGCTAAACCCATGAGTTCCTAGCTTAAGACTTCCTTGCTGTCTCTAGAACTGGTCGGTTTGGTTTCTGGCTTTCTGCCTACTTCCACAAACAATTTTGTTCAAGGGTTTATTCATTTCTTCACACCATGGACGTAGACCCAACTATTTGATAGTTCTATTGATGGGCCAAGAACCAATTTTGCCAGGCCTAACCCATGTATTACTAGAAGTTTAATTTAGCAGACTTTCTTCTGTTTATGCACACCAAGGAAAAATGATCTTGGGCAAGTACTAAGCAAAATCACTAGTAAACTTACAGAAAGCCCTTTATAGTTTATAGGCACAGCTTATGGTGCAAATCCATTAGCAAAGTCATAATTTTTTTTTTAAATAACACAATAGAAATCCATTGAATTTTAAGATTACATTTTCAATCTGATGATATCATAAATAGTGCAAAACAGTTCTTGGCATCTTCAATTTGTGAAAGAACAACCAGGCGTTTAGAGAGAAATCCCTTTTTATAAATGTGCATGTTTGTATGTGACTATTTCTCTTTGCTTCCAATACCCAATGCCTAATCTTAAAAGTTAAGAAGCAATTACATGATATAACACCTTGGAGACTCCAATTGAAATTTGTTGGGATACCATTAAATCCAAAAGCATAAACCTATAAGTTTGGGCCAACTATGTTATATTAATTATTTGCTCTTGTTATTATTATTCAATGTGAGACTTTACTCACACCGAGCCTCTCTTCTCCTAGACAATGTGATCCACATCCTCTATGTCCTCTCTCTTCTTTTATGCAATGCTTGTGAATTCTCTTTTTTTTTTTAAACATATTTAATTTGGGTTCAGTTTCCATTTGGATGATGATAAAGCAGAGGAAAGGTGGAAGAACATAAAACTTGTTTATGGGTCTTTGCATTTTTTGAAAAATTTCCCTTTTTTATTTTAATTTTATATATTTGACTTTCTCCATTTATACCAACTATTTTTTGCACTGGTTATTTGGTTTGACATTTTATTTATGAATAATACTTTAATTTTATAATCTTTATAATACTTCCACCTCCATACCATATCTCCCTATGTAATAAGCCAATGAATAAATTTTCACTCAATATTCATGGTTAATCTCTAGTTACTATTATTACTTATTTGACCACCTTTATGTAACAAACGACACTGTAAAAATTAGTCCATGCTTATTCTCCTCTTATATCAAATATTAAATTACAAAATTTTTCCCCGTAATATGTTTATTATTATGTGATAGCTAACTGTTCGCATGTTAGGGAATCATTGTAACTCTGACCAAATTTATACTATTTCCATTCTATGTTGTTGGTCCTATTACGAAAATTTAACTTTTTAAGGGAACAATGTTTAATGTGTTTTTTTTTTTTAGAGAGAATAATGCTTTGTCTTTAATTAAAAGGGTAAAGCAAAGGATAATTTGTGAAATTTATTTATTGACTTTAAAAAGAGGACTACCTTATGGGATTAGAGAACCAAGAATTTAGAACATATGGAGTATTCTTTTTGGGAAAACTAAAAGGATGCATCATTTTAGCTATGATTGGTCAGTGGTGTGAGGATAGAATGAGTGCATGTATTGACATGGGGAAGGGTTCATCCTGATTATAAAGATCAAGAGGTTTGATTCTTAGGAAGAAAAAAATTTATTAAAATCACAGTTTATTTTGTAGTGGTAAATACAATTATATACGTTTCATTTCGCCAGGTCGATTCCAGGATGTAAAGGGCATTTGCATGCCTACTTTGTCTAAAAAAGAAAAAAGAGTGGTTGACTTGACTAAGAACAGATGATGTATTCCTCCACATCAAATCGTTCTCTTCTTCTCATTTTTTTTCCCCTTTTAATTTCTCTTTTAAATTTAATTGAATGTGCTTTTTGTTAATCTTTATTGTAGCTCAAGATTTGCCAATATATTTCTAATGGCCGCCATTAGCACTCAAACTGTCTCATCTTTGTCATCATTTTCTTCTTCAACACCACAATGGAAATATGATGTCTTTCTTAGTTTTAGAGGTGAGGACACACGCAATAATTTTACCGACCATCTATATGTCGCCTTAAAGCAAAAGGGTATTTTCACCTTTAGAGATGAGGAAAAACTTGAGACAGGAAAATCTATTTCACCAGAGCTTATGAAAGCAATAGAAGAATCAAGGTTTGCAATTGTCATTCTCTCAAGAAACTATGCATCTTCTACATGGTGTTTGGAAGAACTTGTAAAGATCATTGGGTGCATGAAAGAAATGAAAATGACAGTTCTACCAATTTTTTATGATGTGGATCCATCTACTGTACGAAAACAAGTAGGAACTTTTGCCCAAGCCTTTGCCAAACATGAAAAACATTTCAAGGACTACATAGAGAAGGTGCAAACATGGAGAACTACTTTGAGAGAAGTAGCCAATCTCAAAGGATGGCATGTACAAGCTAGGTAATCCAATTTGACATTTCTATATTTAAAATATTTAGATAACACTCGCTTTATATATAGCATTGTTTTGAACTTTATGTAGACCTAAATACATGTTTGTAGTTCTTTCAAGTTTTGTCTTGAGCCAATTAATTTTCAATCAAAATAATAGAAAATTGGATTTTCTACCTTTTTAAAACATATTTATTGCGGTTTACACTAACCACATATTTTTCTCTTCATTGTAGGCCTGAGTCACAAATTATCCAAAGCATTGTGGGAGAATTATGTTATAAATTAAGTTATGCATTCTCAGAAAATACCGAAAACCTAGTAGGAATAATTTCTCGAGTGGAGAAATTGGAGTCATGTTTGGATTTAGGGTCAAACGATGTTCGCATTATTGGGGTTTGGGGTATGGGAGGAATAGGGAAAACAACTCTTGCTAGAGTTGTTTTCAGTATGGTTTCAGATAAGTTTGAAGGTTGTTGTTTTCTTGCTAATGTTAGGGGAGTTTGTGAAAAAGATGGTTTAGTTCGATTACAACATCAACTCATTCTTCAAATTTTGAATGAAAATATAAGTGTACAAGATGTTAATGAAGGAGTTCTTGTGATCAAGAATAGGTTACATCATAAGAGAATTCTTCTTGTTCTTGATGATGTAGATCAATTCGACCAATTAGAAAAGTTAGCAGGGAATCGGGTTTGGTTTGGTTTAGGTAGTAGAGTTATAATAACTACAAGAGATAAGCATTTGCTACAAACCCTTGGAGTTGATGAAATATATGAGGCTAATGGATTGACTTATTATGAATCTCTTCATCTTTTGAGTTTGAAAGCTTTTAAAAAAGGTCACCCTCCCGAAGATTATCTAAAGCTATCTGAAGATTTTGTATATTATGCTCATGGGCTTCCTTTAGCTATTGAGATTTTGGGTTTGTTTTTGTGTGGTAGAAGTATCAATGAATGGAAAAGTACATTAAAGAGGCTAAAAGAGTTTCCAGAAAATAAAATTCTCCAAGTACTTAGAATAAGTTTTGAAGGACTACATGAAACAGAGAAGGAAATATTCCTTAACATTGCTTGTTTCTTTAATCATATGGAGAAAAGAAAAGTAGTAGAAATACTAAATTATCTTGGCCTTTTTCCAGATATTGGATTGGGGGTTCTTTTTGATAAATTTCTTGTTAAATTCCGTGATGATCATACTTTGTGGATGCATGATTTGCTTCAAGAAATGGGCAAGAACATAGTTTATGAAGAGTGTCCTAAAGAGCCGGGAAAGCGTGGCAAACTGTGGTTGTTTAAGGACATCAATGATGTATTGACAAAAAATACGGTAAGCAGTTATTTAGAAAACTTGAGCATGTATCCTACTATATTATTCAAGGTGAAAAGATATATATATATATATATATAATACTTTAGGTTCAATATATTAGTTTCTCTAATCAAATTCACTCATTTGCTTGGATTGAACAATAAAATACGATATTATCATTTTCAAAGATAATTAAATTAAATTCAACTATGAGTTTGAATTTTATTGGGGAACTAATGACCTACACCTAAGATATTGTTCTTAAATTTTACCTTTATTTAAAAGAGTAAACATAGAGTAGCTTTTGTAATCTTACATTTTGCAATTCACTAATATGTGCTCTTCATGATTACTAGGGAAAAATGGCAATTCAAGGCATAGTCTTAAAGTTGCAAAAACAAGAAGAGGCATATTGGAATCCGGAATGCTTTTCAAAGGTTCTTGATCTTAAATTGCTCATAATTGATAACATTCACCTTTTGCATGAACCCAAATATCTTCCTAATGCCTTGAGATATCTTGATTGGAGTGGATACCGTTCAAAATATTTTCCATCAAGTTTCCAACTAAAGGTAATTTAGGTACTATATACAACTTCATTTTTAAGTTTCATTAAATAGTAAGTTTCTGTAGAAGCTAATTTTTTTTTCCCTTTTTGGCTTTGCACAACCTTTTGATGGTTTGAAATTCATCCAACTGAAGAACTCACTAAAATTGATTGAAACCCATGACTTCAATGAAATCCCAAATCTTGAGAAATTGGTTCTTGAGGGTTGTATAAATTTACGATCCTTGCACCCATCAATTGGAGTTCATAAAAAACTCACTTTTCTTAACCTAAAAGGTTGCAAAAACTTAAGAAGTCTTCCAAGCAAGTTTGAAATGGAGTTTCTTGAGATCCTTATTCTTTCTGGTTGCTCAAATTTAAAAAGAATTCCAAAGTTTGGAGAAAATATGGAAAGTGTATTAGAGCTTTACTTGGATGGCACTGCTATTACAAAATTACCCACATCAATTGGGAATTTGACTGGCCTTGCTTCAATGAATGTAAAAGATTGCAAAAATCTCATGTCTCTTCCTAGTACATTTTTTAATATGAAGCGGCTTAAAGATCTCAATCTTTCCGGATGCTCAAAACTAGAAAATTTAGTGACTAAGAAAAGTGCAGAGGAGGTTGATGTGAGTGGAACTGCCACAAGACTTTTGCCTTATTCCAATGCTCTTTTTCGAACTCTTAAAAAACTAGCTTTTAGTGGATTTATGCCTAGAAGTCCCAATTGCATGGGCTTGTTATCGACTTCTTTATCGGGTTTGCATTCTTTGACCAAACTAAATCTAAGTTATTGCAATCTTGTGGGCTTGTTATCGATTTCTTTATCAGGTTTGTGTTCTTTGACCAGCCTAGATTTAAGTTATTGCAATCTCAATGCAATTCCCAATGATATTTGTTGCTTATTCTCTTTAAAATATTTATATCTAAGTGGAAATAATTTTAGTTGCCTTCCGGAAAGCATTGCTCAATTATCTAGGCTATATTGGTTGATGGTGGACAATTGCACGAGTCTTCGATCATGGCCAAAGCTTCCATTAAATATTATTTATATTGTGGGAAAAGGTTGTACCTCACTGGAAACGCTACGAGATCTTTTACAACCAAATTCATTATTGACATGCCTCTGCCTTTCAAATTGCAGTAAACTGGCTGATAATCAAGGCTTCGTTGATATGTTTTTTGTAATGATAATAAACTCCCTTTGGCACCCTCTCTTTCTCTCTGGTATTCATGACATTGTTTTTCCTGGAAGTGAAATTCCAAAATAGTTTAGGCATCAAAGTATTGGGAATGAAGTCAGTATACCTTATTCTCTTTTATGTAATGAGTGCTTGGGGATTGCTGTTTGCGTTGTATTTTGTTCTCATTCACATCACCAAATCCTTGAAGACAATTCACTTTATTGTTGTTTGATAGTCAACGGAAAACAAATTAATTCAACACCAAGCATTACAAGTATTGTTCCTTTATCAGATCACATTTGGCTACTTTATTTGCTTCCTCAATTCTACCAATGTGAAGACATAAAATCATTGTGGGAATGCAATGCAAATGGATTCAGTCAGATTGGAATTAAAATTCTGTCAAAATGTTGGGACTTGAAGACGAACAAAATAATCCCAAGCATGGTAAAGGTAAAGAAGTGCGGGTTGCGAATGGTATTCAAGAAAGACATCGAAGATCTTAACGAAACTATGGCTGAGAGAAGCAATAACAGCATCACTCCTTATGAGGGCTTAGATGTTTCCCATCATAATTTCGACAATTCGATAGCAATAGAAAGTTACAAAGCCAAGCTAACCCATGATGACTATGAAGGGGCTGGAAGCTCTAATTACGAACCTCACCCAAAAAGGATTGAAAGCTCATAGATTTTATGGCCCAGGGTAACTCTAACTATGAGGAGTAAAGTGAGTACATGGAATGTGCTGAAGTGCTTGGTGATTGGCAAGAGTCTAATCAAAGTGACCTTGAAGGTTAATCAACTTCCTTCTTTGTAAGTCACGGTCTTTCTTCTTAATTCAAGTTATGTTGGTTGCCACAATATCTTTTTCATGTGTGCAAATATTAATGGATTGCCCACCATATGTTTGATTAGAGTTGTCAATGAGACTCCTAGCAATTTGACTAGGACAAACAAAGAATTGCAACAAAAAGCTTCTTCTTCTTGTTGCAGAAAAATCATTTTCTTGAAAGCAAGTAAACATCAAAGCTGTAAAGGTTTTGCTGCCAAAAATACTGGTTTATTGTTCTATATCACTCCCTCTAATTTTCATTAAGCATAGAAACTCCATAAACTGAAACACACACACACACACACACACACACACACTGAACTCTTGTTCCCATTCTTGACTTGGGCCCATACTTTGGGCAGTAGGATCAAAATCTTAGTTTTGTGGATATAATGTCCAAAATTTGGAATCTTCACAATGATGTTTCCAACCCCTTACCCCTACAAATTTGTTCATCTATTGCTTCACCACATCTTCCCTTCTACATTGTCACATGGTCCACAACACCATGACACATGTTTTGCAAAAGCTTGGTCTAACCGTTACTAAACCTCTGGTGGGGCTGCCTTTCTGTCTCTTCTTTTCTACAACGTTAGTGTACATGAGTTTGATAGTAGGGATGGCAATGGGTCGGGTTCGAGCCGGGTTTTTTCATACCCGGACCCAACCCGCGGGGCAAGACCCATAACCCGGACCTGGCCCATTTAGGGTATCGGGTTTTTTCCCGGGGCCCGGACCCGCCCCAGTCGGGCCTCGCGGGCCCCGTTTAGGAATTGGGCCCAACCCAAAAAAAAAAAAAAAAAATTTGAGCCTAAATTTTAATTTAAGCCCAGATTTAAGCTCAAATTTTGCCCAGATTCAAGCCTAGATTTAAGCCCAAATTTTGCCTACATCAAGCCTGCATATTCAAGCCTAAATAATTAACGTGGCCCAAATGCCAAATCAGTCCAAATCATAGGCTAAGGATACTAATCATAAATCAATAAATCACCTGTTAATTATAAATCTATAAATCAATAAATCATAACTAATATCATAATCATAATTCAATAAATCATAACTAAGATTTTAAATCAATAAATTACCTAGCTAAGATAACCATTTAATCATTAATCAACAAAATCTTAACTAAAATCACCAACTAAATATAAAAATAAAATAAATCCAACAAGTCCAAAAAATAAGTATCAAAAGTCCAATGAGTCCAAGAAATTAAAAAGTTACGAAATAAATCCCACAAGTTTAGAATAATTACAAACCAACAAATTAAGGAAACAAGTCTAAGAAAATAAAAAAGTTACTAAATTAATACAAAATGTTTAATCTTCATCAATTGTAATACAACTCCCAT